>NC_037685.1:64351641-64485606 GCF_003255815.1 Theropithecus gelada | reverse complement strand
ACACACACACACAACACACAGATACACACACACCACACACAAACACACGTACACACACACAGACACACCTCAACACACACACAGAAACACACAGACACACACACATGCACACACACATAACACACACATTAACAAAAACACACAACACACACACACACACACAGAGTAGGCCAGAGAGAGAGAAATTTATTACAAGGAACTGGCTCATGCAATTGTGGGAGCTGACAAGCCCACCATCTGCAGTGTGGGCAGCAGCACTGGAGACCCAGGAGAGCTGCGGTGCACATGGAGCCCAAAGGCAGCCTGCTGGAGAAGTCCCTCTCTCTGGGAGAGGCAGGTCTTGTTCTATTCAGGACTGTAGCTGGTTGAATGAGGCCCACCCCCACTGTGGAGGGCAATCTGCTGGACCTAAAGTTCACTGAATTAAATGATAATCTCATTCAAAAGTACCTCTAAGGCGACACATAAAATTAACCGTCTCCAGAACCTAGATAATTCAATAACTATACAGAGATCCTCAATGATCCAGGGCAATTGGACTGATAAAGAACTATTTTTAGTGTTGTTACGCTATATAGCATCTTAAATTTAGCTAGCAGTTTCCTCTGCTTTTGATCACATGGGGGACACATTTTCCTTCTTGATCATTTCATTTGCCAAGACCTGTGGAAATGAAGTGTTTTCTTGTTCATCTGAGGACAATGAAACACAAACACAAACACCAAAAAATAGGTTTACTGTTCTATATTTGTTTCCCTTAAATAGCTCAAGCCAAGTGCCTCTTGACGTTTATGAGTGGCTGGCTGTGGAGTTAAGCGTCATTGTCCCTGCATATGCAGTAGACAACACAGGGCATGTGGCATGTGTGGGTGTCACTGCCCAGCCCCTGCAAGGCTCTCTTCAGTGAGGTTTGGGGCAGATGAAATGTGCTCTCTCAACCTCACTAACCATCAGAACAAACATGTATTTTATACTCTAAGTTTATTGTTCGGATGAGGCCCAGTGCTTTTAATCTTTGTAATTAAAGAGGCAAGAATGTGTTTTTAATCTTCTGAGTCAAATTTTCTTTTATTTCTTAGGCAGAAAATGACAATTCCCCCAAATCTGCATAGACAAAGAAACTAATCACTCATGTAGAAAACTACATTATGGGACTCCAGGGGCTGTGCAAGGGTTGGTGGGTGATGGGAAACTTCATTTAAGAGAGATAAAATGGTTCTCAATTTTAAAAGAAGATCTACATATGAATAGAAATCCCTTCTCTAATGTTTTCTCCACAGTGGCATCCTTTGTTTTAACAGGATTCTGAATACAGTGTGAGGCATCCTATTATTTTCCATAGCCAAAGCATTGCTGTCATGAGTGGCAAAGCATTTCTTCCGCTGAAATGGAATTGATGTTGGCGTACTATTTTCTATTAAGAAATTGTTTATTATATTTATGTTTATTATGCCAGCTCTTTTATACCCACAGGAAGAGAGGCAGGAACATCTAACAGTTACTCTCTGGGGCTCCATGGCCACAGAGGGGGTTTCAGGGGGTAGAGCAGGCAGTGTCGTGATGTTCCCCCTTCTCTCCAGTGGGGCGACTAACTGTTTGTGAAAACACCAATGGATAACACAAATAGCAATGCACTGATGTGTTACCAACTTGACAGGGACTGAGATATAGACCTCTTCACGTTGACGAAGCCTGAACTTCCCATGGCAATTCATCCCTGGACTGAAAACCAGAGAAAAGGCACTGCTGAGATCAATGAAATGTCCAGTGACTTTTCCCCAGGGCAGAAGGCCTGCTTGCCTCACAGTTTTATAACAAAAAAGAGGTTGCATCACAAAAGATATACTACAGGCTGGGCGCAGTCACTCATGCCTATAATCCCAGCACTTTGGGAGGCCAAGGCAGGTGGATCATCTGAGGTCAGGAGTTCAAGACCAGCCTGATCAACAGGGTGAAACCCCGTCTTAAAAATACAAAAAATTAACCGGGTGTGGTGGCGCACTCCTACAATCTCAGTTACTTGGGAGGCTGAGGCACGAGAATCACGTGAACCCAGGAGGAAGAGGTTGCAGTGAGCTGAGATTGTGCCACTGCATGCCAGCCTGGGTGACAGAGCGAAGCGCCATCTCAAAACAAAAAAAAAAAAAAAAAAAAAAGATATGCTCCAAATATACAATGCCACAGGCACTGTAGAAACAGTACGGCACGTCCTCAAAAAATTAAACATAGAATTACCTATGATCCAGTCATTCCACTTCTAGGTATACACACAAAGGAATTGAAAGCAGGGTCTCAAAGAGATACTTGTCCACCCATGTTTCCGGCAGCATTATATTCACAATAGCCAAGAGGCAGAAGCGACCCAAGTGTCCATCAATGGATTAATGGAACACAGGATTTGGCATATACTCACTATGCAACTGTTATTCCTGCCTTAAAGAGAAGGGAATGTTGACACATGTTATAACATGGATGAAGCTGAACCTTGAGGACATTATGCTATGTGAAATAAATGAGACACAAAAGGGTAAATATTATATAATTCTATTACATGAAGTACCTAGAGTAGTCAAATTCATAAAGACAGAAAATAGAGTGGTGGTTACCAGGGCCTGGGGGCAGAGGATAGGAAATGGGACATTAGCATTTAATAAGTACAGAGCTTTGATTTGGAATGATGAAAGTTCTGGAAATGGATGGTGGTGATGGTGGCACAACATGATGAATGCACTTAATGCCACTAAATTGTGCATTCAACAATGGTTAAAATGATAACTTTTATTTTATGTCTATTTTAGCAGAATTTTTAAAAAAAGATATGCTCCAAGGAAACCCCCATTCTTGCCCATACAGAGAAGCTGCTAACTCTATTATCCCCCAAAAGTTAAAAATCTAAAAATTTTGAAACTGGGCTCCATAAGGCCCCCACATTGAGGGACTATATTTCACATAAGCACACTAGAGTTATCTGTAAAATAACCGTATAGTGTTCATTCTAATCTATAACATGATTTTAATCATCCTCAACGAATTCTATTGTTGTCCTCGTGAAATCTCAAGCAGAGACTCTCCCAGCACGGTTAGGGGAAGAGATGAGGACAGGTCAATCGTGACTGTTGCACTCAAGACTCTGGACTCAAGTTTGACAGTCCAGAGTTGTACCCTCTAGAGAAAGATGCCCTGGACACATTTACCTCTGTCCATGAGTACTATACATTTCAACAGTAACTAGCCCCAAAGGAAAACACTAGAGATTGACACTAAATTTTTAAAAGTTAACACAACATAAGGCACAGCTGCCTTATATAGTCTTATTTTGTAAGTACTGTAGTTCCATTAAAAATCTTGGCAAGATTTAGGAGGAATATTCTTGTGTTTGGGTCCACTGGCACCAGAGACAATAGCCATGTGCATGCATGCATGCTTCAATAGATACAAAGAAAAGATTTGGTTGGTCTCTAGGTGGCCTGTTTATACAACGATGCAAGCACCAGATGCCAATAAATAATTGTCCTTGTGTTCCAAAAACTATTGTAATTAGCCATAGCAAATTTGAGAACCACATCTTTCCATTGTGTCCAATTCAGCCGCCTGCTTAGAGATATACTTCCCTGAATTCCTCAAACAATTATTACCTAAAACCAAAATATGCTATTGTCATTCATATTAATGGTTTACAGATCAGTTCCCTAAGACAAACTTCCCTGCTATCTGAAGTCAGGATGCTCAACACAAGAAACTACTGGTTAGGAATCCTCTATTAATAGCATAATATTATGAAAAATAATATTATAGCATAATATGAGAAATAATACTACAGCATAATATTATGAAAAATGCTATGTAGTAGGTAGAAAGAAAACCCAATCAGACAAAATTCATGTTAGCTTTTATCAACAGTTTATGGATGGAATCCAATAAATCACTGACTGAGATTTTTATTTTCCATTTCAGCTGAGGTCAGGAGTTCGAGACCAAACTGGCCAACATGGTGAAACCTTGTCTTTACTAAAAATACAAAAATTAGCTGGGCATGGTGGCGGGTGCCTGTAGTCCCAGCTACTCAGGAGGCTGAGGCAGGAGAATTGCTTGAACTCGGGAGACAGAGGTTGCAGTGAGCCGAGATCATACCACTGCACTCCAGCCTGGGCAACAGAGTGAGACTCTGGCTCAAAAAAAAAAAAAAAAAAATTCAAAAGAAAATTTTTTCATATCCTGATTTCCTTTAGGCTTAATTAAATTTATTTCTGGTCCCTAGAATGTGACTATGCCTTTAGGTGAGCTATTCAATCAACTTCTTTTTCATTCATGCATAATTTGATCTGATTTAAGATTTGATTGTCATCTGATTAATCAGACCTAGATAGTGATTCGAGTTCGTTCGTAAACTAACGCTGCTGGTTCACCTATTTGGATTCCATATATCCAGGGATTACTCAAGTGGCTTGAGTATCATAATTTAATTTGCTGATGCTAAGACTAGAAAATTTTTCTCAGTAAGCCTAAGTCAGGGTTTATTTTGTTTTATTTTGTTTTTCTCATAGATCCCTTACAAATTATTTTTTCCAATTTCCCAGTCAAAAGACTGAACCCACTTATTACAGTGAATGTCTAGACCGGGGTGTCCAATCTTTTAGCATCCCTGGGCCACACTGGAAGAAGAATTTTGTTGGGCCATACATAAAATACACTAACACTAATGATAGCAGATGAGCTAAAAAAAAAAAAAAAAAAAACATAAGAAAATCTCATAATGCTGGCTGGGTGTAGTGGCTCATGCCTGTAATCTCAGCACTTTGGGAGGCTGAGGCAGGTGGATCACCTGAGGTCAGGATTTCAAGACTAGCCTGGCTAACGTGGAAAACCCCATCTCTACTAAAAATACAAAAATTAGCTGGGCATGGTGGTGTGTGCCTGTAATCCCAGCTACTTGGGAGGCTGAGGCAGGAGGATCGCCTGAACCTGGGAGGCAGAGGTTACAGTAAGCCAAGATCATGCCACTGCACTCCAGCCTAGGCAACAGAGTGAGACTCCATCTCAAAAAAAAAAAAAAAATTCATAATGTTTAAAAACAGTTATGAATTTGTGTTGGATCGCATTGGAAGCCATCCTGGGCTGCATGCAGCTCACGGACCATGAGTTGGACCAGCTTGTTCTAGACCATCATAATAGTAGCCAGCCCTGAGCCCCTAGGAGTGTCACCCTGTCAATTCTGAATTCCTCAAACAATTATTACCTAAAACCAAAATATACTATTGTCATTCATATTAATGGTTTAAAATCTCATTTGGGAAGTTATGTCTTAATGCATGTTCTGGTTTGCTATCTATGTGTTCTTTTGACTTTTTATTTTATCATTTGGTCAAGAATTCTATTTAGAGAATTTGAGCTACAGAATGCCGTATTTCAAAGTAACTTCTACACTCCTGAGTATTTTACATCCATAGATGGATATTGGTTACTTTTTGGGCACCAGGCACTGGATGAGGCCGTGAGGGTTTATGAAGAGCAAAAGCCAACATGGTCCTCAGACCTATGAGAGACACTGCCCCCAGGCCAAAGACAAAAGATGTGCTTAAGGATTAATTCTTTAAAAAACAATAAACAAGGCCCTTTCCTTTTTGCAGTTTTCGTTAAGTTGCAGAAGATATATCATATCCTTCATCCGTAATCCTATATAATTAAAATATCCTAATGAGTGCTGAGCAATGTATTTTTCTTCTAAGAATCAGTAACCCGTCATTTCTTTCACTCCACATATTCCATTCACTCATTCTATATTCTGGGATTCCTATCAGAAGAATCAGCATTTTTGTTCCATAATTTGAAATATCAAAACCTCCTTTGAATAAGATTTATGTGTAGAAATGTACAGCAAGGCATGTGTGTGTACCTATATACTTCAAATTATAATAAAGACGCCATTCTTATCATCCTCAGGTTGGCCCAACCTGTACGGACTGAGCCTGGCCCACTGCTCTGGCTCATACAGGTCAATGATTTGGCACTCCTGATGGGTCCCCCTGAGCAGCCAAATCTTCTATCACCTTGAACACATTTGGTGGGATAAAATATTGCTCAAGTTTTATGAACACAGTCTGTGCAGAATGAAAATGATAGAAAGAAAGAGAAAGGAGGGAGGGAGGAAGGAAAGAAGGGAGTCACAAAGTGGCTGAGGCCAAAAAGAGAAACCTAAGCAAAAGTAGGTAGACCAGAAGTTCAAAAAGTGTGACTACAGGAAAGGTGCAGAATTACTGCTGCCAAAAGATGCTGGAAGTTTTGGTCCTTCTCCACCACCTCCTCCTACTGAAGGTCACGATCACAGGGTCACTAGCAGTCTCTTCCTAGCAACAGTTTCCTACTGGCTATGAAGTCATTCATCAGACACCTGTTAAATACCTTCTAGGCCCAGGTGTGGTGTCAAGCACTTCGATCCTTATTCCTTAATCCCCACAACAGCCCTACGGGGTAGGCGGGGACCATGTAGTCCTGTGCTTCACACAGAGGAATCGCTTGACAAATATTTGTTGGAACACTGTATGTTCTCACTTCTAGGTGGGAGCTAAGCTCTGGGTATGCAAAGGCATACAGAGTAGTATAATGGGCATTGAGACTCAGAGCAGAGAGGGATAAAAAGCTACATATTGGATGCAATATACACTACTCCTGTGATGGGTGCACTAAACTTTCAGACTTCACCACTATGCAATTCATCCATGTAATTAAAAATCACTTGTACCCCTAAAGCTACTGAAATAAAAAATAAATAAATAAAAGTTTGTTGAATAAGTAGTTTCAATCAAATAGAAAACGTGTTTTGATGGAGCACACTGGGGATTTCATGGGAGCTACTAAGAGGAGTATCGGAGCACTCCTTTCAGAGGGCACAAATTATTTTACCTCCCTTTTCCCAGTGTCTAGCACAGAGGGCAGCAGCCAGTGTTTGCTGAATGAATGAGTGAGCGTACAGATAAATTAAAACTAAGAAAAGCTACCCATCGATAGGCAAATCAGATTCTGTTTCAAATCTTTATTTGGGAGTTTATAATTACAAAAATTCTTTCTTCAAGGCAGATTTCACTCTGATTATATTGCCTTTGCTGTGCCTGAATAAAACATTACAAATTCGTTCTTCTTAAAAACAAATTTGAATCTAATCTGTTAAACAGAACCAGCTTTCAGCAGATTTTTTGGCTTCTCCCCTGCTGCTCTATATCCTGTGTCCACAAACAATGGATGAAAAGGGAGAAAATTCAGTTTAAAATATTTTCCTTGCACAGAAGAAAAAAGCCAAAAAGGAAACTTAATGTTTTTTGCCCGACTCATTCTGGGAAGAGTTGATGGAATTGGCTATTTTTGCATTTATATACTCACAGCCTTATGTTTCTTGATAGTTTTTATCTCCCTCCCATCAGAATCATCACAAAGTTCTTTACCAATTACACAGCAAAGAAATTATATCATTATATAATGCCACAGATTGTGACAATTCAATGTTAAATAGCAGCCTAACATACTGAAAAGTATAACAGGAAGGAAAAACATTAACAAATGAGCTCATCTAGCTTATTATAGGAAGCAGGGCTTCAAAGCTCCCATTCTGTAGCAACAGCAGCAGCAAACATCAGCTAAGAGGGATGGGTGGATCAAGCACACGTGTAGCAAATAAGAACCTTAAAAGCAGCAGGCTGTGGGCAAACTGAAGTTTCATTTTCTACGTAGCTGACTCAGTCCAGCATGGACTTAGCCTTCCCCTCAAAAGTCCTCTGAGGTCATCAGACTCTGTTAATTTTCTCCTAATATTCCATTAAAGAATCAGAGGCAGGCAAGAAGTCAAATTTGTGGAGTTCTTTATGAAACTGTTGTCTGGTGATGGTGACGGTACAGGCCTTCCTTGTTCACTGTTCACATGGTTTCTGGCATTTGAAAGCAGGGAAATGTGCTCATCAGAGTGGAATTTTTTTAGTTCCATACATGGCTGATTTGCAGGGGGCAAGGGGAACCCATTCTATTACAGAGGTATATTATGCAAAATACATCTGATCTATTTCACAAACACTTTGTACTCTTTAATGTTTGCTGGTCTTTGACTTGCTGCCTGAATTCTATCAACTTCTAACACAGACTTGGGTCTCTTCTGTGACACTGGCTGCACATGGTTGAATGAAATAGTTGAAGAGACCATATCTAGAAGGAAGACAGCCAAAGCTTCTAAGCACAGGAAGCCAGATTCCCTGCAATAAGCCAGATTTGGGGCCAGGTATTTTCCATCCAAAACCATGAAGCAGGTATCGCTGCTCCATTTTATGGGGGGGGAAAAAAAAACTCTGAGACTTCAAGAGATTAAGTCAACATTTCACAAACTATGGTTCATAGAGTTCATGAATCCGAATCACCTGGAAAACTCGTAAAATGCAGTTCTCTGGGCCTCACCATAAAACAGCTCAATCAGAATATCTAGGGTGGGGCCCTGGAATACGATTTTAGCAAGTCCAGGTGGTTCTCACATACCAAGGTGTTACTGGATGAGCAATGTGCCCAGAGTCACCCTGCTAGGAAGGGGTGGAGACAGTATTTCCACTTAGGTCTGTGGACTCCAAAGCCTGTGTTTTTGCTGTTTCTGAGTTCCCTTCTAACATTCTAACATGTTATGAATACAACCAACTTAAAATATCATAGTAATAATAACAATAGTTTTTTATTGAATACTTAGTGTGGTAGACCAAATAATACTTAACACATACTATCCCAGTGATCCTCACAACACCCGGATGGGGTCCGTATTATTACTTTATTATTATCTATTTTGCGTATGTGGAAACTTAAGTTGGAGAGGTTTTTTTAATCCTTAGCCGTCTGTAGCAAAGATAGTGTTAAGAATTACTTTCAGGAGGCTGTTGGATTTAGTCAAAACAAAGGATTTCTATGCAAATGAAGCTTTAAGACAAATGCCTTTGTTCTCCCTCCCACATAGACAGCCCCTCCTAAACCCATGCAGTGTGGAAATTCTGGAGACTGCGCTGGTCTTACCGGAAAGCCTAAGTTCTTAACCATTATTCAGTGCTGCCTCACACATTGAACACCCATTTCTTTCCAGCATCATTATTTCATTTGATTTCAATTCCATCAAATGCTTGTGGAGCACCCAATCTATAATAGGTATGTGCTGAGCCTGTAGGAGATGGAAAGGCCAATTAGACAGAATTTTGCACTCTGAAACCTCACCACCTAAGGAGATAGGGAAATACAGACCACAAGTAGTGTAATCAAGATCACAAAACACAAGAAAAGAACAAAGGGGAATTTGTTCTCCATTTTAACTAGGAGAACAGGAGCTCACACTCTCAGCCACTACATCTACCTGTTAACAAATGACCATGAGATCAATGGAGGAAGGAAAAAAGAAAAAAATGTATTTTCTGAGTCACAGCCTGCAGATTAGGGAAACGTAGCTTCCAGGAAAATCAAAAACACTTCTCCAAAGAGAAGAAAACAGTGGCATTTCAGCCTTCCAGGGTCTGTCTTACATGCATATTTATCAGGTTTGGGAAATGCCTATGAATATTTATGGAGAAAGTAAAGCATGCACAGTGAGTTAACATGTATGTATCATATATTTCATGTTCACTTGGGGGCAGGCTTTTAATATTAAAATGAGAAGGAATTCTGCTCATTTATGTCAGAAGGTGAACTACAGTATGCAAAGATCCTTTACGCAGTCTGTAAGCTGGCTAGAACCAGCTTAGGGTCTATAGCTGCTTACAGGAAAGAATATTTGTAAGAGCGTTCTCCTGCCCAATCGGTGCTGCTGGCAGGACGCCTAAGGTAGGGGTGTCAGTTAGGCAATGTTTTCCTAGAAGGGGTTTCCGCCTAGCTGTAGGGACCAGGCCCAGTGGCTCACGCCTGTAATCCCAACACTTTCGGAGGCTGAGGCCGGCAGATCACTTGAGGCCAGGAGTTCGAGACCAGCCTGGCCAACATGGTGAAACCCCAAAAATACAAAAAATTAGCCAGGTGTGGTGGCACACCTGTAATGCCAACTACTCGGGAGGCTGAAGCAGGAAATCGCTTGAACCCAGAAGGCAGAGGTTGCAGCGAACTGAGATCGTCCCACTGCACTCCAGCTTGGGCGACAGAGCCAGATTCCATCTCAAAAAAAGAGAGAGATAGAGAAAAAAAGGAGTTTCTGCCTAACAGTAGGAAGAAAGTCTTATGGCAGTTAACAAACCTCGTGGTAGTTAACAAGGTGGGAGTACGTGACCAAACCCTTCTCCCAGCTGTGGCCACTTAATTTCTCCTCGAGAGGCTCATGGTAGCCACAGAGAGTCCGCCTCGTCTGCCGGCTGGCGTACAATGCTGACATGCCTTTCTCATCACCGTTATCCCTCCCCCAAAGCTCCCTGGAAAGATGGCTACGGACCGGCTATCAGGAAGAGCAAGTGGCGGCTGCCTGAGACCATGGGAAGAAGGCTCAGACACTGAGAATGTGCTGGGAGGGCTCTTGCGGGGAGCTGGGCGCGAAGGTTTGTCCTGCTCAGAAGGGCAGTCTCCGACCCCTTTCCTGGAGAACTCTGACTCCCATTTGGGAAAAACTGCAACATGTGATACCATTCCTCTATTTCCATAAAATATCATGATTATTACATAAACCTAAAGCTTAAATTACTGTCCATGCATCAGAATATGCCAAACAGTCTGCATTATCTATATTTGCAATGCTAAATAAAAATTGCAGGAGGCCAGTGTTTCAGGCTAAACTCCAGCACTAGGCCCCAGTAGACTAGACTCCATCAAAATGAAGTCACCCTGGCCAAAGTTCCATGTCACCCAACCCAAACTCACTGATCTTCCTGACCTTCTGAGGAAGCAAATGTGAGAGCAAGACAGAGAAAGAGAGAGACAGAGAGAATGTCCCAAACAGACCAGTTTACAGCTTCAATCAGCATGATTATGAAGTTTCTCTGCTTTAATCCTTATACAAAAAAGGTAGCCTGAAGTAGCCTGAGGTTAACTAATCAGTTACTTTTCTATTCTTCCGTGTCTCTGTTCCCCACCTTCCAAGAAAACTAACTTTGAAAGGACTCATATATTCTTTTATTCTTTGTTCTTGGCTTCTGCTTTCTTCAGCTCTCCTCTGTCAATAAAGTCAATCTCTGCTCAGCTCATCAGAACTCGTTCTATTTTATGGGATGAAGTATTGCCTGATTGTAGAATTGCAGTGAAGCCAGTTGAAATCTCTAAATTTGTGATCATTTTGTCCTTTGACAGCAACCTGTAGAATAATACTGACATACCCACATTTTAAAAGTGTAATGCCTGACTTTGAGCACTGGGAGATATTATCCAAAGTTTCCTAGACAGAGAAATAACCTCTCAATGTTCCTATGTAACCGATTTTGTTACAATAAGGAAAAAAATGTTGGTTTAAAAAAATGCTTCTCTTATTAGTCCTAGCTCACTGTGAACAGGCCATTTGGTAAGACACCATTTTTTGCTGTCAGCATTTCTTAAGACCTTTGCTTTATCTTCCTTCCACTGTTCCTTTCTTTCTTTTGTGTCTTCTGCCCAGGGTTTAGGGCAGGGAACACCACCCAGACAAATGGGTGGGGGATCTGTAGTCTTCTTCCAGAACTTACTGATTTCCACCTGCTCATCGCCATCGCTCCTAGGCTCAAAGCTATCCTCCTGCCTTAGCCTCCTGAGTAACTGGGACTACAGGTGTGCACCAACATTTCTGGCTAACTAAAAAAAAAATTTAACGATAGGGTCTCATTATGTTGCCTAAGCTGGTCTCAAACTGCTGGCTCAAGTGATCCTCCCACCTCAGATCCTGGGATTACAGGCACAAACTGGGATTACAGGCACAAACTAGGATTACAGGCACAAGCCACCACACCCAGCCAACCTTGCACTTTTATGTTATGGAGATGGTTTACTTCCCTAAGCCTCATGAACCAACCTCTGCTAGCTTCCAACTTTTCTTCTGCAGCTTCCCCCTTCTCTCAACCTTCACAGAACTGAAGAGTTGGGACCTTGCCCTGGGTTAGGTCTTGGCTTAGGGGAATGTCGTGGCTGGTTTCATCCTCTACGCAGACCACTCAAACTTTCTCCATATCAGCAATACGGCTGTTGTACTTCCTTATTTGTGTGTGTTCAGTGGAGTAGCACTTTTCACTTTCTTCAAGAACCTTTTCTGAAAAAAAAATTAAAAGCATGGAAAAAAGTGGAAGGTGGATCAGCAAGTGCTGGTGTAGAAGCCGAAACAAGTTATCCAGAAGATCTAGCTAAGATAATGTGTGAAAGTGGTTACACTAAACAACAGATTCTCATGTCCAGGAAAATCTATATGACCACATTCTAGGCCATAAAGAACACTTTAACAAATTTAAAAATTAGAAATGATATAATGTGTGTTCTCAGACCACAGTGACAATCAAACTAGAAATCAATAAAAGATAGCTAGTAAATCTCCAAATACTTGGACAGTAAATAACACACTTCTTAAAAACACATGAATTAAAGAAGAAATCTCAAGATTAGCTTTAAAATATTTTGTTTATTCATTTATTTATATATATATGTTTTTGGACATAGTCTCACTCTGTTGCCCAGGCTGGAGCAAGGTGGTATAATCTCTGCTCACTGCAATCTCCACCTCCTGGGTTCAAGTGATTCTCATGCCTCAGCCTCCCAAATAGCTGGGACTACAGGTGCAAGCCACCACAGCCGGCTAATTTTTTGTGTTTTTAGTAGATTTGGGGTTTCACCATGTTGGCCAGGCTGGTCTTGAACTCCTGGCTTCAAGTGATCCACCCACCCCAGCCTCCCAAATGCTGGATTACAGGCGTGAGCCACCATACCCAGCCTAAAATATTTGAACTAAATTCAAATAAAAATACAACTTTTCAAAATGTATAAGATGGAGGAAAAGTAGTGCCCAGTAAGAAATTTATAGCATTGAACACATACATTAAAAAAGAAGAAATTGAGGGGCGGAGCAAGATGGCCGAATAGGAACAGCTCCAGTCTCCAACTCCCAGCGCGAGCGACACAGAAGACCGGTGATTTCTGCATTTTCAACTGAGGTACTGGGTCCATCTCACTGGGGAGTGCCGGACGATCGGCGCTGGTCAGCTGCTGCAGCCCGACCAGCCAGAGCTGAAGCAGGGCGAGGCATCGCCTCACCTGGGAAGCGCAAGGGGGAAGGGAATCCCTTTTCCTAGCCAGGGGAACTGAGACACACAACACCTGGAAAATCGGGTAACTCCCACCCCAATATTGCGCTTTAAGCAAACAGGCACACCAGGAGATCATATCCCACACCTGGCCGGGAGGGTCCCATGCCCACGGAGCCTCCCTCATTGCTAGCACAGCAGTCTGTGATCTACCGGCAAGGCAGCAGCGAGGCTGGGGAAGGGGCGTCCGCCATTGCTGAGGCTTAAGTAGGTAAACAAAGCTGCTGGGAAGCTCGAACTGGGTGGAGCTCACAGCAGCTCAAGGAAACCTGCCTGTCTCTGTAGACTCCACCTCTGGGGACAGGGCACAGCTACACAACAACAACAACAACAACAACAAAGCAGCAGAAACCTCTGCAGACGCAAACGACTCTGTCTGACAGCTTTGAAGAGAGCAGTGGATCTCCCAACACGGAGGTTGAGATCTGAGAAGGGACAGACTGCCTGCTCAAGCGGGTCCCTGACCCCTGAGTAGCCTAACTGGGAGACATCCCCCACTAGGGGCAGTCTGACACCCCACACCTCACAGGGTGGAGTACACCCCTGAGAGGAAGCTTCCAAAGCAAGAATCAGACAGGTACACTCGCTGTTCAGAAATATTCTATCTTCTGCAGCCTCTGCTGCTGATACCCAGGCAAACAGGGTCTGGAGTGGACCTCAAGCAATCTCCAACAGACCTACAGCTGAGGGTCCTGACTGTTAGAAGGAAAACTATCAAACAGGAAGGACACCTACACCAAAACCCCATCAGTACATCACCATCATCAAAGACCAGAGGCAGATAAAACCACAAAGATGGGGAAAAAGCAGGGCAGAAAAGCTGGAAATTCAAAAAATAGGAGCGCATCTCCCCTGGCAAAGGAGCGCAGCTCATCGCCAGCAACGGATCAAAGCTGGACGGAGAATGACTTTGACGAGATGAGAGAAGAAGGCTTCAGTCCATCACATTTCTCAGAGCTAAAGGAGGAATTACGTACCCAGCGCAAAGAAACTAAAAATCTTGAAAAAAAAGTGGAAGAATTGACGGCTAGAGTAATTAATGCAGAGAAGATCATAAACGAAATGAAAGAGATGAAAGCAATGACACGAGAAATACATGACAAATGCACAAGCTTCAGTAACCGACTCGATCAACTGGAAGAAAGAGTATCAGCGATTGAGGATCAAATGAATGAAATGAAGCGAGAAGAGAAACCAAAAGAAAAAAGAAGAAAAAGAAATGAACAAAGCCTGCAAGAAGTATGGGATTATGTAAAAAGACCAAATCTCCGTCTGATTGGGGTGCCTGAAAGTGAGGGGGAAAATGGAACCAAGTTGGAAAACACTCTTCAGGATATCATCCAGGAGAACTTCCCCAACCTAGTAGGGCAGGCCAACATTCAAATCCAGGAAATACAGAGAACGCCACAAAGATACTCCTCGAGAAGAGCAACTCCAAGACACATAATTGCCAGATTCACCAAAGTCGAAATGAAGGAAAAAATCTTAAGGGCAGCCAGAGAGAAAGGTCGGGTTACCCACAAAGGGAAGCCCATCAGACTCACAGCAGATCTCTCGGCAGAAACTCTCCAAGCCAGAAGAGAGTGGGGGCCAATATTCAACATTCTTAAAGAAAAGAATTTTAAACCCAGAATTTCATATCCAGCCAAACTAAGTTTCATAAGTGAAGGAGAAATAAAATCCTTTACAGATAAGCAAATGCTTAGAGATTTTGTCACCACTAGGCCTGCCTTACAAGA
Organism: Theropithecus gelada; assembly: GCF_003255815.1. Taxonomy (NCBI): domain Eukaryota; kingdom Metazoa; phylum Chordata; class Mammalia; order Primates; family Cercopithecidae; genus Theropithecus; species Theropithecus gelada. The sequence continues at coordinate 64,470,632 of NC_037685.1, read as the reverse complement.
GACCCTGAAGGAAGCACTCAACATGGAAAGGAACAACCAGTACCAGCCATTGCAAAAACATGCCAAAATGTAAAGACCATCGAGGCTAGGAAGAAACTGCATCAACTAATGAGCAAAATAACCAGTTAATATCATAATGGCAGGATCAAGTTCACACATAACAATCTTAACCTTAAATGTAAATGGACTAAATGCTCCAATGAAAAGACACAGACTGGCAAACTGGATAAAGAGTCAAGACCCATCAGTCTGCTGTATTCAGGAGACCCATCTCACACGCAGAGACATACATAGGCTCAAAATAAAGGGATGGAGGAAGATTTACCAAGCAAATGGAGAATAAAAAAAAGCAGGGGTTGCAATCCTAGTCTCTGATAAAACAGACTTTAAACCATCAAAGATAAAAAGAGACAAAGAAGGCCATTACATAATGGTAAAGGGATCAATTCAACAGGAAGAGCTAACTATCCTAAATATATATGCACCCAATACAGGAGCACCCAGATTCATAAAGCAAGTCCTTAGAGACTTACAAAGAGACTTAGACTCCCATACAATAATAATGGGAGACTTCAACACTCCACTGTCAACACTAGACAGATCAACAAGACAGAAAGTTAACAAGGATATCCAGGAATTGAACTCATCTCTGCAGCAAGCAGACCTAATAGACATCTATAGAACTCTCCACCCCAAATCAACAGAATATACATTCTTCTCAGCACCACATCGTACTTACTCCAAAATTGACCATATAATTGGAAGTAAAGCACTCCTCAGCAAATGTACAAGAACAGAAATTATAACAAACTGTCTCTCAGACCACAGTGCAATCAAACTGGAACTCAGGACTAAGAAACTCAATCAAAACCGCTCCACTACATGGAAACTGAACAACCTGCTCCTGAATGACTACTGGGTACATAACGAAATGAAGGCAGAAATCAAGATGTTCTTTGAAACCAATGAGAACAAAGATACAACATACCAGAATCTCTGGGACACATTTAAAGCAGTGTGTAGAGGGAAATTTATAGCACTAAATGCCCACAAGAGAAAGCAGGAAAGATCAAAAATTGACACTCTAACATTGCAATTAAAAGAACTAGAGAAGCAAGAGCAAACACATTCGAAAGCTAGCAGAAGGCAAGAAATAATTAAGATCAGAGCAGAACTGAAGGAGATAGAGACACAAAAAACCCTCCAAAAAATCAATGAATCCAGGAGTTGGTTTTTTGAAAAGATCAACAAAATTGACAGACCACTAGCAAGACTAATAAAGAAGAAAAGAGAGAAGAATCAAATCGACGCAATTAAAAATGATAAAGGGGATATCACCACCGACCCCACAGAAATACAAACTACCATCAGAGAATACTATAAACACCTCTACGCAAATAAACTGGAAAACCTAGAAGAAATGGATAATTTCCTGGACACTTACACTCTTCCAAGACTAAACCAGGAAGAAGTTGAATCCCTGAATAGACCAATAGTAGGCTCTGAAATTGAGGCAATAATTAATAGCCTACCAACCAAAAAAAGTCCAGGACCAGATGGATTCACAGCTGAATTCTACCAGAGGTATAAGGAGGAGTTGGTACCATTCCTTCTGAAACTATTCCAATCAATAGAAAAAGAGGGAATCCTCCCTAACTCATTTTATGAGGCCAACATCATCCTGATACCAAAGCCTGGCAGAGACACAACAAAAAAAGAGAATTTTAGACCAATATCCCTGATGAACATCGATGCAAAAATCCTCAATAGAATACTGGCAAACCAGATTCAACAACACATCAAAAAGCTTATCCACCATGATCAAGTGGGCTTCATCCCTGGGATGCAAGGCTGGTTCAACATTCGCAAATCAATAAACATAATCCAGCATATAAACAGAACCAAAGACAAGAACCACATGATTATCTCAATAGATGCAGAAAAGGCTTTTGACAAAATTCAACAGCCCTTCATGCTAAAAACGCTCAATAAATTCGGTATTGATGGAACGTACCTCAAAATAATAAGAGCTATTTATGACAAACCCACAGCCAATATCATACTGAATGGGCAAAAACTGGAAAAATTCCCTTTGAAAACTGGCACAAGACAGGGATGCCCTCTCTCACCACTCCTATTCAACATAGTGTTGGAAGTTCTGGCTAGGGCAATTAGGCAAGAGAAAGAAATCAGGGGTATTCAGTTAGGAAAAGAAGAAGTCAAATTGTCCCTGTTTGCAGATGACATGATTGTATATTTAGAAAACCCCATTGTCTCAGCCCAAAATCTCCTTAAGCTGATAAGCAACTTCAGCAAAGTCTCAGGATACAAAATTAATGTGCAAAAATCACAAGCATTCCTATACACCAATAACAGACAAACACAGAGCCAAATCATGAATGAACTTCCATTCACAATTGCTACAAAGAGAATAAAATACCTAGGAATCCAACTTACAAGGGATGTAAAGGACCTCTTCAAGGAGAACTACAAACCACTGCTCAGTGAAATAAAAGAGGACACAAACAAATGGAAGAACATACCATGCTCATGGATAGGAAGAATCAATATTGTGAAAATGGCCATACTGCCCAAGGTAATTTATAGATTCAATGCCATCCCCATCAAGCTACCAATGAGTTTCTTCACAGAATTGGAAAAAACTGCTTTAAAGTTCATATGGAACCAAAAAAGAGCCCGCATCTCCAAGACAATCCTAAGTCAAAAGAATAAAGCTGGAGGCATCACGCTACCTGACTTCAAACTATACTACAAGGCTACAGTAACCAAAACAGCATGGTACTGGTACCAAAACAGAGATATAGACCAATGGAACAGAACAGAGTCCTCAGAAATAATACCACACATCTACAGCCATCTGATCTTTGACAAACCTGAGAGAAACAAGAAATGGGGAAAGGATTCCCTATTTAATAAATGGTGCTGGGAAAATTGGCTAGCCATAAGTAGAAGGCTGAAACTGGATCCTTTCCTTACTCCTTATACGAAAATTAATTCAAGATGGATTAGAGACTTAAATGTTAGACCTAATACCATAAAAATCCTAGAGGAAAACCTAGGTAGTACCATTCAGGACATAGGCATGGGCAAAGACTTCATGTCTAAAACACCAAAAGCAACAGCAGCAAAAGCCAAAATTGACAAATGGGATCTAATTAAACTAAAGAGCTTCTGCACAGCAAAAGAAACTACCATCAGAGTGAACAGGCAACCTACAGAATGGGAGAAAATTTTTGCAATCTACTCATCTGACAAAGGGCTAATATCCAGAACCTACAAAGAACTCAAACAAATTTACAAGAAAAAAACAAACAACCCCATCAAAAAGTGGGCAAAGGATATGAACAGACATTTCTCCAAAGAAGACATTCATACAGCCAACAGACATATGAAGAAATGCTCATCATCACTGGCCATCAGAGAAATGCAAATCAAAGCCACAATGAGATACCATCTCACACCAGTTAGAATGGCGATCATTAAAAAGTCAGGAAACAACAGGTGCTGGAGAGGATGTGGAGAAATAGGAACACTTTTACACTGTTGGTGGGATTGTAAACTAGTTCAACCATTATGGAAAACAGTATGGCGATTCCTCAAGGATCTAGAACTAGATGTACCATATGACCCAGCCATCCCATTACTGGGGATATACCCAAAGGATTATAAATTATGCTGCTATAAAGACACATGCACACGTATGTTTATTGCAGCACTATTCACAATAGCAAAGACTTGGAATCAACCCAAGTGTCCATCAGTGACAGATTGGATTAAGAAAATGTGGCACATATACACCATGGAATACTATGCAGCCATAAAAAAGGATGAGTTTGCGTCCTTTGTAGGGACATGGATGCAGCTGGAAACCATCATTCTTAGCAAACTATCACAAGAACAGAAAACCAAACACCACATGTTCTCACTCATAGGTGGGAACTGAACAATGAGATCACTTGGACTCAGGAAGGGGAACATCACACACCGGGGCCTATCATGGGGAGGGGGGAGGGGGGAGGGATTGCATTGGGAGTTATACCTGATACAAATGACGAGTTGATGGGTGCAGCAGACCAACATGGCACAAGTATACATATGTAACAAACCTGCACGTTATGCACATGTACCCTACAACTTAAAGTATAATAATAATAAATAAATTAAAAAAAAAAAAAGAAGAAATTTTAAAAAAAAAGAAGAAGAAATATCTGACATCAATAATATAAGCTGCCACCATAAGAAACAAGAAAAAGAAGAGCAAATTAAATCTAAAGCAAGCACAAGGAAAAATAATAATAAAACTAAAGCAGAAATCAATGAAATTGAAAACAGGAAATCAATAGAGAAAATAAACAAAACCAAAAGCTGATTCTTTGAAAAGATCTGTAAAATGGATAAGGCTTTGGCCAGACTAATTTAAAAAAAAGAGAAAGAGGATACAAATTACTACCATCAGAAATGAAATAGGAGACATCATTACAGACTCCATGGACATTAAAAGGATAGAAAAGGAATATTATGAACAGCTCTATGCCCACAAATTTGGTAACCTAGATGAAATGAACCAATTCCGGAAAAACAATTCATCAAAAATCACACAAGAAGAAATAGACAATCTGGATAAACCAATATCTACTAAAGAAATTGAATCAGTAATTAATAATCTTCTAAAATAGGCAGCTCCAGGCCCAGATAGGCTCACTGATGAATTCTATCAAACATTTAAGGAAAAAAAGTATTTCAGTTCTCTGCAATGTCTTTCAGAATACAAAAGCACAAGCAGTACTTCCTAACTCATTCTGTGAGGCCGGAACTACCCCAATACCAAAACCAGACAAAGACATTATAAGGAAAGAAAACTACAGACTATTATCTCTCATGAACATAGATGCAGAAATCCTCAACAAATTACTGGCAAATTGAATTCCAACAATGCATTAAAAAAATTATACATCATGACCAAATGGGATTTATTCCAAGTATGCAAGACTGGTTCAACATTTGAAAATTAATGTAATCCACCAAATCAGCAAGCTAAAAAAGACGAATCATATGGTTGTTATATCAGTAAAATATTGTTATAGTAATAAGTACATATACATATATATTTCATACTTTATATCAATAGATGCAGAAAAAGCATTTGAAAAAATCCAACATCCACTCATGATTAAAACTCTAAGCAAACTAGGAATACAGGGGAACTCTCTCAACCTGATAAAGGGCATTCACAAAAAAACCTGCAGTCAACTTCATACTCAATTATGAGAAACTAGTGCTAAAATCAGAAGCAAGGCAAGAATGTCTCTTCTCATCATTCCTTTTCAACACCATACTAAGCAAGTAAAAGGTATACTGCTTGTAAAGGAAGAAATAAAACTATCTTTGTTCACAGATGACATGATTACCTATGTAGAAAATCTGAAATAATACAAAATAATAAACACTTACAGCAAGGTTGCAGGATACAAGGTTATTATACAAGTCAATTGCTTTCCTACAAAGTGGAAACTGAAATTAAAATACAATAAAATAGTAGAATTTGATATTTAAAGTGCAATACCATTTACATCAGCACCCACAAAAATAAAATATATACTGAAATACTTAGGTATAAATCTAAATATGTTCAAGATCTATATGAGAAAACTTACAAAATGCTAATGAAAGAAATCAAACAACTAAATAAATGGAGAAATATTCCATATGGATGGATAAGAAGGCACCATATCGTCAAGACGTCAGTTTTTTCCCAGATTGATCTATAGATTCAATGTAATACCAATCAATATCCCAGCAAGTTATTTTGTGGATATTGACAAATTAATTCTAAAGTTTATATGGAAAAGAAAAAGACCCAGAATAGCCAACACAATATTAAAACAGTAGAACAAATTCAGAGGACTGACACTACCTGACTTTAGTACTTTCTGTAACGTAATCAAGACAGTAATCAAGAAAGTGTGGTATTGGCAAAAGAACAGACAAATATATTAATTGAAAAGAATAGAGATCCCAGAAATATACTTACACAAAGAGAGTTAACCAATCTTTCACAAAGGAGTAAAGGCCATACAATGGAGTAAACACAATCTTTTCAAGTAATAGTACTGGAATAACTGGACATCCACATGCAAAAAATAAATCTAGACACAGACCTTATACTCTTCACCATAATTAACTCAAAATGGATCACAGACATAAATGTAAAATTTAAAACTATAAAATGTCTGAAGATAACATAGGAGAAAATGTAGATGGCTTCGAATATGGCAATAACTCTTCAGATACAACATCAAAGGTATGTTCTATGAAAGAAATAACAAATGATCTGGACTTCATTAAAATTAAGATCTTCTGTCCTGTGAAAGATACTGTCAAAAGAATGAGAAGACAAGTGATAGACTAAGAGAAAATATTTGCAAAAGGCTTATATGATAAAGAACCGTCATCCAAAATATAAGAACTCTTAAAATTCTGACAATAACAAAACAATCTAACTTAAAAATGGGCAAAAGATCTGAACAGACATCTCACCAAAGCTGTATAGATGGCAAATAATCATTTGAAAAGATGCTCAACATCTTATGCCATTAGGGAATTACAAATTAAAACAACAAGATACACTACACAACTGTTAAAATGGTGAAAATCCAAACCACTGACAACAACAAATGCTGGTGAGGATGTGGGACAACAACAACTCTTGTTCATTGTTGGTGGCACTGCAAAATGGTACAGCCACTTCAGAACACAGTTGGGCAGTTGCTTACTGCAAAATATACTCAACACATGATCGAGCAGTTGTGCTCAGTGGTATTTTTCCAAATGAGTTCAAAACTTGTGTCCACACAAAAACCTGCACATGGAATACCATGTGATCCAGCCATTTCACTTGTAGGTAAATACATTCAAAGGATTGAAAGCAGAGTCTCTTGTCAAGGAATAAGTCATGCTAAAGAGAGGAGAAGAAGGAGAAGGAGAAGGAGAAGGAGGAGGAAGAGGAAGAGGAGGAGAAGAAGAAGAAGGGGAAGAGGGAGGGGGAGGGGGAGGGGAGGGGGAAGGAAGAATGGTAGTTTCCAGGGACTAGGAGTAGGGAATGGGGAATTATTGTTTAATAGATACAGTTTCAGTTTTACAAAATGAAAAGCGTTCTGGAGACTGATGGCAGTGATCTTTGCACAACAAGAATGTATTTAATACCACTGAACTGTATACTTAAAAATGGTTAAAATGGTAAATTTTATGTTATGTGCATTTTACCTCAATAAGAAAATTTTAACCTGCACATGGATATTTATAGCAGCTTTATTCATAATATTCTTGGAAGGCAACCAGCATGTCTTTCAGCCAGCGAATGGATACATAAGCTGTGGTCCATTCAGACAACGGGATATTATTCAGTACTAAAAAGAAATGAACTATCAAGCCAAGAAAAGACATGGAGAAACCTTAAATTTCATACATATTACTAAATGAAAGAAGCCAGTCTGAAAAGGCTACATATTCCAACCATATGACATTCCGGGAAAGGCAAAACTATGGATACAGTTAAAAAAAAAAAAAAAAAACATTGGTTTCCAGGGATTAACAGGGAGTGGTGGATAAATAGGTAAAGCACAGAGGATCTGGAAGGCAGGGAAATTACGGTGTATGATACTATAATGGTGAATGTATGTCATTATGCATTTGTCAAAAAACCATAAAATGGCCGGGCACAGTGGCTCACACCTGTAATCCTCAGCAGGAGGATTGCTTAATGCCAGGAGTTCAAGGCCAGCCTGGGCAACACAGCAAGACCCTATCTCTACAAAACATTTTTTAAACATTTTCCAGGCAGGGTGGTGCATGCCTGCAGTCCTACCTACTCTCAGGAGGCTGAGAGAGAAAGATCTCTTGAACCCAGGAGTTTGAGGTTACAGTGAGCTGTGATCGCACCACTGCACTCCAGCCTGGGCAACAAAGACCCTGTCAAAAAACAAAACAAAACGAAACAAAAAAACATACAATGTACAAGAGCAGATCCAAATGTAAACTATGGACTTTGGGTGATGATGTGCCAATGTAAGTTCATCAGTTGGGATGAATGATGGTGGGGGGAATGTTGATAATGTGAAGGCTGTGCAGGTGTGGGGCAGGTGTGCAGGTACATGAGATATCTCTATGCCTTCCTCTCAATTTTACTGTGAACCCACAACTGCTCTAAAAATAACACATAAATGAAAAATAGAGTAAATGCTGTACCTGGAAAGTTAAGAACTATTTTGTCCTGGTTCTCTTGACTCTATTTGTAGCAATTCACTACATTACCCACCCATTCCTGCTTGAAACTCTCCTGCCTTGGTTTTTTGTAACATACTATTCCATTTCTCTGCCTCGCTCTTTTTGTGTGCCGCCTTTGTGTTTATTTCTTGATTTGAGACTTGCTTTATGCATGCCCCTCGAATGTGCCTAGCCATGTCTCTCTACACACCACCTCCCACAGGGAACACATCAGCTCTCAATTTCCAATGACAATGGCTGCTATGTTGAGGACTCCCAAGTCAACCACTCAGCTCTGAAATGTCACCAGAACCCACCACCAAATGCCTGCCAGATGTTCCTCATGGAATACCTCCTGTCATCTTGAACTTGCCACATCTCAAGTTCATTGCTTTATTTTCAAAGCCAGCATCTATTCCTGCCAAGAAACGTATTTCCCTCTCTGTCTCCTAGGCTTACAGTCATCTTTGATTCCTCCTTCTTTCCTGATCTCCATATGCCATCAGCCACCAAGTTCTGTGGACTCTTCCATCTGTTTCCTAGTTTGCAACCCCACAGTTACCGCTAGAAGACAGGCCCTCTCCGCCTTCTGTCAGGCATTTTGCAAGCACCTCTCAATTTCTAGTCTCTCCTCCCTTCATTCATGTTTTAATATGCAACCAGATCTGTCTTCTGAGGTATCTTTTTGTGCAATTTCCCTCTGCATCTGGAAGCCAATTTTGGATTCCTGTGTTGAGCTGAATTGCCCACAATGGTCTCTTCCCACCACGGAATCCGTCAGAATCCATCACTTAGACCTCTCATTTGGCATCTACCACTTCCTGCCTTATATTGCAGTTATCTTCTTACCTGTGTCTGCACTCCCTTAACTAGATTTTAATGGCAGAATGAGTGCTTGTGGGCTGAAAATGCCCACAAATAGAGTAAGGCCCCAACCAGCAACACCCCAGAGGCCCTGGCAGCTCTCTTTTGCTTCCCAGTGACTGTAAAAAGCTGTTCACAGAGCACTCTCACACGCATTCACGAGGAGGAATCAAATGTGAGGTCACAAAAGACTCATCCGTCCAGAGGAGGCCATTGGCCATATCAACTATTGTCTCTGTCATCAATTGCTGCTCATTTATTTCTTCACATGCCACACAGCCCTGTTTCGATTACTTAACCCATTACCCTCTCCACACCCTGATGTCTGTTCCATCCTGGTACAGCTAACGAGTGCACGCCTGACAGCCTACATCTGATTTTTTTTGCTCAGTCTCTGTCTCCTTCCGTGTCCTGTTGCTGTGCCACTCCTGCCATCAGCCTTGTGTTCATGTAATTCTGTTCCATTGGTATCCACTTTCCTCATCCCTAAACATCTGTGCTATAGATTGTGAACTTTTACTACCTTTTAAAATAAGCAGATGTACCCTCCCCCCCACCAAGCAAAAAGCTGTCCACTCGTTCTAAAGAAAGACGTTCTTTCCCTGGGCAGATAACTTCAGCAGATAGAGGAAATATTTCTAATCTAAATTCTAGTTTAAAGACCTTGTCTCCCAAGCAGTTATGCCTCTCACCGAGGTGCTCGTCTCCCGGATAGTTTCCCTTTGTGAGCCCGTGTATCTGTATGTATGCCCTCATCATCTCAACTGATAAACGCTTGTTCTCTGAGGACAGATCAAGGTGAGAAAATCTCATCTTCACCTCGCTGCACCTGCCAGTTATCCAGCTCCGCTCCTCCGCAGATTGGGAAGCCGTGCAGAATTCAGACATCACATTCCATCACAGAGCAGCCCAGGAGACCTCGCCTCCTGCCCTCTCCTGGGTTCAGCTATAACATGGGCCATCCCTACACGTGAGCGGAGTTGGTCCATCTCTATTGGGCAGGGAAATCCCTACTAGAATTTCACATCTTGTTGGGCTGCTAGCGATACTCAATTTCACACACTTCAACTTTAGACACCTGGAAACCCCAAAGTCATGCGATCTTCTCTCACAGAAAGAAGGAGGATATGAGCGCAGGTTGTGCTGGGCCTGCTGGGAGTTTCAGCAGCAGCACCAGCAAGCCAGGCAGCATGGGGCACCCTGTCTGGGATGTGAGCAGCAATCCCATGTCAGCCTTCCTGGCCCAGCAGAATGCTCTGACTCTCTTCAGCAGTCTCTCTGTCTTGGGCACCCACAGTGCAAGATTTGTTTGTTTTTTGAGAGGGTGTCTTGCTCTGTCGCCGAGGCTGGAGTACAGTGGGGCAATCTTGGCTCACTACAACCTCCGCCTCTCAAGTTCAAGCAATTCTCCTGCTTCAGCCTCCCTAGTAGTAGCTGGGACTACAGGCGCGCACCACCACGCCTGGCTAATTTTTGTATTTTTAGTAGAGACGGGGTTTCAGCACATTGGCCAGGCTGGTCTCAAACTCCTGACCTCAGGTGATCCTCCCACCTCAGCCTCCCAAAGTGCTGGGATTACAGGTGTGAGCCCCTGCACCCAGCCATAATTATTTGTTAAAAGTACTTCTGTCACTCCCCCAGTCCCCCATAGCTGTTTGGCAGCCACCCAGACCTGCATAGCTCTATTAGTTGCACTCTTTTCTGAGTCTCTCTAAATTCATCCTTAAATGGGTATCTCTCATATTCAGATACACAGACGGCATACCTGGTCACTTCCAAATGACAACTGCTTCCAAACATGCATACTGGTAGCTCACTGTCCGTGAACTTGCCATGTCATTTCTAAATAGCATAATCAATTGCCTCTTACCTCTGAACTTGTGGGCCACCTCTTCAGAGCTCCACCTGGTTTCCCAGTGTCCTCCTAGGGCAGGGGGGTGTGAACTGTGGCCACTCCTGCCGCCTCCACTGGCCAGGTTGTTCTAGGTTCCTGGTTGGGCTCTGGTCTGACCCTTTGGCCGTGGGGGCTTCAAAAATGCCAACCCTGTAGTCATGATTACCTACCTATTTAATGTCCACACACAGACACACACACACACACACACATGCATGCATGCACGCCCTTCAGAATATGGGGTTAGAAGGAACTCAAGCAGTTATCTGAGTCATCTCCCAGCCTTTGTTTATGTGTTCATTCATTCATTCAGTCATTCATTCAGTTATTAAACAAATAGTATTTATTCTACATGATACCAAGCCCTGGGGGTTCAAGAAACAATGAAACTAAGTCCCTTAATGTGGTAGACACCTGTTGTTTGATTTTTTGGTTTCTTTGTCTTTTTGTTGGAGTATGGATCCCCACTTTGCTGACAGTAGCTCCTGGGTTTTCTTTTGTGAGCCACTTGTCCCCTGTTCATAGGCTATAGAGTTTCAAAGAGGCCTGCCCTTTCCCCATCCCCAGCCCACGGTGAGGGATGGACACAACACCCGGTAGTTCTGACCAACCAGAAGCACAGTGACTGGCCTAGGACAGTGCTTCTCCAATATTTTAGTCTCAGGACCCCTTTTTACTCTTAAAAAAAAATGTGGACTCAAGAGTTTTTGACCATGTGAATTATATTTATAAATATTTACCATATTTGAAATTTAAACTGAGGAAAGTTGTAAGTATTTATTTATTGTGCTAACCCAATAGTCACATAAATGAGGTAGCCAACGGGCAGGGATAGAGGTCAGGCAAGGCCTCAACAGCACGGCCTCCCTCTCACCAAGACGGATGTGGCTACTGCCCGTGCTGAAGGAAACCCAAATCAACACAAATCAACACCAGGCTCCAATACGGCAACTTCCCTCAAGGAAACCAACGAGGCGCTTGGTAGCAAAATGGCCATATGGGGCCCCTTTTATGCTGGAAGTGGTGGCAATTCATTTCAGCAGAACTGACGACATTCTGATATGGATTTGCCTTTCTTGCTTGCAGCGCCCTAGCCAGCACTACTACCTGAAGACTCCAGAGTGTTTGATCCACATTCTTACATCCCATGTAACGTTGCACCCACAAAGCATCAAGAGCCTTACTTTATAGCACAGGAGGTGAGATAGCAGCCCCATGACCATGAGACCCACTGGTATCTCACATCCCTCCGGCCCTGAAGCTGCTGGCTTAACAGATGGACAGAAATACCTTCCAAAGCACAAATGAGGAGCCAATGAGGATGTGATGCCCTGCACGGACAGGGTGCACCCTGCAACACACAGTTTGCATGCTAAGCCAATGAGCAGCATATAGCACGTGGGTCCAGGAAACAACAGGTGGGAGCAGGAATGGCCCAACTTATCATCTTGCAGAAAAGTTTTGCCTCTGGTCCCTGTACCTCTAAGCTCCATAGTTAATAGTTTCTGGCTGTCAAAGGGGGACACAACTGCTGATGGACACAGCAGGAAGCCCACTGAACTTTCAGCTATGGCTGCCACTGGGCACTCAGGCTCCTTATGCCAAGGGACCAGCAGACAAGAAGAAGATCTCCATTCTGACAGAAACAATAGACCTTGATCATCAGGAGGAAGTCGAGTTGCTGTTACAAATAGGAGCAAGAAGAAATATGTTTGGTACCCAGGTGAATCTACTGGGTCTCCCCAATCCTGGTCAATCGTACAGTACATGGACAAGTGCAACAGCCATGGCCTTAGAAGTGAACGCAAACAAGTGCTTGCATAGCTCAGGGATGAGTGTCTGGGTCTCTCCACTGAGTAAGCACAAGCAGGGGGGAATCCAGAATGAGAAATAGAGGAGGGAGATGATGAGGCAGTTGTAGCCTCAAGTCAAACTACAGCAGTGGCGACTGTGGCTCCCTCCACCAACATTCCTGTTCTAAGTTTTCCCCAGGAGAAGAGATGCACTAGAGAGCTAAAGGACTTCTTCCCAGGACCCAGATGGAGGAAAAGGCTCTAAGAGGGGCAAAATGTGAGCTGTCGTGGAGACTGTGCTGCCTACCAAGGGCCCCTGCCTGAGGATGAAGGATTCATTCACCCAGCTGTTAGGAAGATTGTCTGATAATAGCTCTTAGCTGTCACCATCTTCAAGAATGACTTTGGCTAAAGACAGCTGCCTCACCCAAGATCACACCCAGGGAAGCCTGCGTTCAACGACACATCCACCTGGGGGACAACTCGGAAAGGCCATCCCAACTTTAGTGCTCCCTGTGAGGTGGGCTGAGATCTTGTGACTTCATTGCTGCCCCAATTCTCCCTCTTCCCGATCCTGCTTCCTTGCCTTTCCCCACAGACATCCATCCTAAGAATGCTCCTGAATCCTTTTCCTGCACACACATCTCCATTTCAGGATCTGCTTCCCAGGGGGAACCCAACCTGCAATGGTACCCCCAGCCCCAGGTGGGCCAGCTGCAAGCTGAGCCAACCTGCACTACTCTGCACACTTCAGCTTAGCCCAGACGAGTAAAGGCAGCATTCAGGCGCCTGTGATACTAACTCCAGAAGACTTTAACTAACACTAACATCCACTGGGCATTCTGTTTGAAAGATATTCATATTGATAAGTTTAAAAGGATTGTTAACAAATAAGATGTGAGCAGAGAGGACGTTGTGGAAGATGATTCAGGAACTTCCAGTGTTGGTGGTGTCACGGATGAGCAATGCTTTTAACCATGATGGTCCAATTAAAAGGAGAAAAGTGGATTGGGAGAAAAGATGGGCTTGATTTTGGATTTTGGACCAGCTAAGGCTGAAATGATGGGGGACATCCAAGTGAAGATATCTACAAGGCAATTGGAAATTTAAAAGCATCACGTGGTAGTTTGCCTCCAGGCCCTGCACTTCTGAGCTCTGTAGGGTCACAGGCTCTGACTCTCAAAGGGGGATACTTCTACTGCTGCACACAGCAAGACTCCCACTGAACTCCCTCTGACAGCCGCCACCCAGGCACTGGGGACTCCTTACGCCAAGAGACCAGGAGGCAAGAGTAGGATCATCAGCATGGTAAAGACTGAGGATTAGGATCTGAAGGACTTTCTAACATAGGGGATGGTGGAAACCATAGTCCTGGACAAGAAAACCCAAGAGAATTGCAAGACAGTCGATAGCCCATTTATCTTCCAAAATGCCCTGGATGAGGAGATGGTAATGCTCTTCTCTTGGCAGCAGTTTCTGATGTGTCACAACCCTCAGCTTCTGGAAGTGTTTCATTCTTTAGCGCCCAAATCCCTCATGAGCTAGTGAACTTGTTTCTTCTCTGGCTCTAAGTTACATAAAATACTTTGCATTCCTAATGACATTAAACTCCCTCAACCTTTCAGGATAAAATAATCTCCTATCTCTTCATTTCTTTTCCTCCTCAAGAAGAAAATTTTATTTTAACAAACAGACCTAGATAAGTTAAAAATTAATTACAGGAGACTACTTTAGAATTCCAGGAACCAGTGAAGCTCAACAGGTCACATGCCCAAACTGGATGACCTTAGTTGTTTTTTTTTTTCTTTTTTCCTAGTTGATGTTCTAGTCAACAAACACCACAGATGATGAGCTTTTCCCAGGTCCATGCTTTGCAGAATGCTTGCATGGTTTTATTTCAAACTTGAAAAAGAGAGAAGATAATGTGATCTCTTAAAAACAAAAGTCAAGCTTCTTCAGTAGAAAGCTGGACTGGTCCTCATTGTAAGAACTATGAACTGCACCTGGATGGATTTGAAGCAATGCAAGGGTAGTGGCTTATGTGTCACCATAGAGGAGACCAAATGCTGAACTAGAGGCTGGATTCAAACCCCCGCGCTCACCCTAAGTGTGTAACCTGAGTCAGCCTTCTTGGTGTACGTTGCTCACTTTTAAAATGAAACGATTAAGCTAAATCACCACAGTGGTCTCTTGAAGTCAGCAATTCTAGGCTGTGATGTGTTTCCTTATGGTTTCATATTTCCATGTAAGCTTCCTAAGCCAATCATAAATCCTTCAGGGCAGACACATGGAAGTGATTTCCCTTTTCCCCTCATGTAACAGAACACATTTGTCAATGACAGTGGTCCTCAAACATAGCTGGATTTAAAAATCACCTGCGGTGATTTGAGATGGGTTGTAGCTGCTGATTTCTGAATCACTTGCCCAGGTATTTGGATTTGGTCTAGAATCGGGCCCTAGAATGTGCATGTGTAACACATTTCCCAGGTGATTCGAATGCAAGATGGTCCACCAACCATATTTGAGAAATGTTATTGTGCACAGCGGGTACAAAATACACACTGAATGACTACCAATGATTCCGATACCCCTCTTTCCTCCCATTGTAGGCCATAGCTTATTGTCTGAATGAGGATCTTCAATAGTGCCATCTGTTAAAGCTTTAGAAAGCATTTCCTGGCCAGGCGCGGTGACTCACGCCTGTAATCCCAGCGCTTTGGGAGGCCGAGGCAGGCGGATCACGAGGTCAGGAGATGGAGACCATCCTGGCTAACACGATGAAACCCCGTCTCTACTAAAACCACAAAAATCAGCCGGCGTGGTGGCGGGCGCCTGTAGTCCCGGCTGCTCAGGAGGTTGAGGCAGGAGAATGGCGTGAACCCGAGAGGCGGAGCTTGCAGTGAGCTGAGATCGCGCCACTGCACTCCAGCCTGGGAGACAGAGCAAGACTCCGTCTCATAAAACAACAACAATAAAAAGCATTTCCTTACAATGAATTGTTGATCATGCTGAATATTTGAATGGGTAGATGATTTTTATTTACTCTGATTTGCTCTCCTCATTTTTCTTATACTGTCAAGAACTAGAAATATTAAATAAACTTTCAATGGCTAAGTAATATAACTTTCTCTCATTTTTCATTCTCTAAAACATACTGACAAGTCAGAGAAGAACATTTTAAAGGACAGCTAATAGGTGTTCGCTTATTTTATTTTAAGTGGTGCTTCAGCAAAACAAAAATGCAATAAAATAAAATTATTTTATTTATTGGGTGTTTTCAGAATTAAGTTATGAAAAGGGTTCCCTGTTGCCTTTAGGTGACTGGCTTTTTATTTGTTTTGGGCTCTTTTGTTGTTTGTTTGAAAACTCAAATTTGGAAGTACTGTTCCAATGCAAAATTTTCTAGCAAAAAATTTGCTTATTTATTTATTTATTTAATTTTGAGATGTAATTTTGCTCTTGTCGCCCAGGCTGGAGTGCAGTGGCATGATCTCGGCTCACTGCAACCTCTGCCTCCTGGGTTCAAGAGATTCTCCTGCCTCAGCCTCCCAAGTAGTTTATTTTTGTATTTTTAGTAGAAACGGGGTTTTGTGGTGTTGGAGAGGCTAGTCTCAAACTCCTGACCTCAGGTGATCCGCCCACCTCGGCCTCCCAAAGTGTTGGGATTACAGGCGTGAGCCACAGCCCCGGGCCAATTTGCTTATATTTTAAAGTCTAGCTTGTCACAGCCCACACCATGGCTCCCACACCAGCGCTGGGGAACCCCTGTCTGTGAATAAATTGCTCCCAAAAGACTGAGGAGGAGTTGGATGAGGGTGACCACAAGGAGCCAGATGAGACCCTGTTGGAGAGGCTGTGGGGCCTGAGGGAGATGTTCTGGAGGGGCTAGTCCACTCTGAGGGCAGAGCCACTTTCCATTTCTCCCCTCTACATGGCTCAAAAATTGTACTTGTTTTCCAGGGCAGTCTTGTGGATTGGAACCCCTTTCTTCATGATTCTGGTTCTTGCTGTCATCTTTGAGACACAGAAGTTGCAAATGGGGCAACCGCAGCAGCAGCAGCAGCGGATATGTCTCCGGGTCCACACAGCTGTCCAGAGGAATGCCAGGGGCCCTCCTTCACTTCCTGGAAAGATCTAGATGGTGACTGCTATATTTGAGCTGTTTTGGTGGGAGAATTTTGAATTCAATAGTGGTTGAATTCCTGATTATTTTGATTTTTTTTAACTTTGGTACATGGATTTATCTAAACCTGGTGGAGAGAATTCTCCTCACATTGTCTCACAAAGAGACCTTAACTTGCAACTGGGCCCTCCACGTTCTCCTGACTTACTTCTGTCCTCATTCTGATGCCAGAGTGCAGCCATGCAGTGGTTATTCCAGCCCTTGCCACCACCTCCCCACCCCCCAACTCCTTTCAATCAATTGCTCCTAACTGGAAGATTTCCTCACTATCTGATTGTGAGGTAGCAACTGATGCTCTTGGAATGGTGGTACCCCTGACCATTAACAACTGCTTTAAAAAGACAGAGAGAGAGAAAAGAGCATGTATACACTATGAAACACACAAAATGCATTATAATAGTAGCTTCAAGCAGCCACTGTGAGTCCTTATGTATGTTGGACAGGAGGGAGGCTGGCTGCAGCTTTAGCCACAGGGTGAGGGCTGTGAAGGATAAGAACAGGAGCTCATTTCCTCTGCACATTTTGTGTATTAGACCTGTGTGTGTAAATAATAATAATAATAACAAAGCCAGTGCTCACTTTTTGTACTTAAATATTAAAAATGACCTCCAGAGGGTGGTTCCAAGGTGGCCAAATAGGAACAGCTCCAGGCTTCAGCTCCCAGCATGAGTGACACAGAAGATTGGTGATTTCTGCATTTCCAACTGAGCTACTGGGTTCATCTCACTGGGGCGTGTAGGACAGTGGGTGCAGGATAGCGGGTGCAGCCCACTGAATGACAGCCAAAGCAGGGCGAGGCATCACCTCACGTGGGAAGCGCAAGGGGTAAGGGAATTCCCTTTCCTAGCCAAGGGAAACTGTGACACACAGCACCTGGAAAATCGGGTCACTCCCACCCTAATACTGTGCTTTACCAAGGGTCTTAGCAAATGGCACACCAGGAGATTATATCCCGCGCCTGGCTCAAGAGGGTCCCATGCCCACGGAGTCTCCCTTATTGCTAGCACAGCAGTCTGAGATCTAACTGCAAGGTGGCAGCAAGGCTGGGGGAGGGGTGCCCACTATTGCTGAGCTTGAGTAGGTAAACAAAGCTGCCTGGAAGCTTGAACTGGGGGGAGCCCACCACAGCTCAAGGAGGCCTGCCTGCCTCTGTAGACTCCACCTCTGGGGACAGGGCATAGACAAACAAAAGGCAGCAGAAGCCTCTGCAGATTTAAATGTCTCTGTCTGACAGCTTTGAAGAGAGTAGTGGTTCTCCCAGCATGGAGTTTGAGATTTGAGAACGAACAGACTGCCTCCTCAAGTGGGTCCCTGACCCCCAAGTAGCCTAACTGGGAGGCACCCCCTAGTAAGAGCAGACTGACACCTCACACGGCTGGGCACACCTCTGAGATGAAGCTTCCAGAGGAACGATCAGGCAGCAACATTTGCTGTTCAGCAATATTCACCCTTCTGCAGCCTCCACGGCTGATACCCAGGCAAACAGGGTCTGGAGTGAACCTCCAGCAAACTCCAACAGACCTGCAGCTGAGGGTCCTGACTGTTAGAAGGAAAACAAACAAACAGAAAGGACATCCACACCAAAACCCCATCTGTACATCACCATCATCAAAGATGAGCGGTACATAAAACCACAAAGATGGGGAAAAAAACAGAGCAGAAAAGCTGAAAATTCTAAAAATCTGAGTGCCTCTCCCCGTCCAAAGGAATGCAGCTCCTCACCAGCAACAGAACAAAGCTGGATGGAGAATGACTTTGACGAGTTGAGAGAAGAAGCCTTCAGATGATCAAACTTCCCCCAGCTAAAGGAGGAAGTTCAAACCCATCTCAAAGAAGCTAAAACCTTGAAAAAAGATTAGACGAATGACTAACTAGAATAACCAATGCAGAGAAGTCCTTAAATGACCTCATAGAGCTGAAAACCATGGCACGAGAACTACATGGCAAATGCACAAGCTTCAGTAACTGATTCGATCAACTGGAAGAAAGGGTATCAGTGATTGAAGATCAAATGAGTGAAATAAAGCGAGAAGAGAAGTTTAGAGAAAAAGGAGTAAAAAGAAATGAACAAAGCCTCCAAGAAACATGGGACTATGTGAAAAGACCAAATCTACATCTGATTGGTGTACCTGAAAGTGACAGGGAGAATGGAACTAAGTTGGAAAACACTCTGCACAATATTATCCAGGTGAACTTCCCCAACCTAGCAAGGCAGGCCAACATTCAAATTCAGGAAATACAGAGAACACCAGAAAGATACTCCTCAAGAAGAGCAACTCCAAGACACATAATTGTCAGATTCACCAAAGTTGAAATGAAGGAAAAAATGTTAAGGGCAGCCAGAGACAAAGGTTGGGTTACCCACAAAGGGAAGCCCATCAGACTAACAGCGGATCTCTCGGCAGAAACTCTACAAGCCAGAAGAAAGTGGGGGCCAATATTCAACATTCTTAAAGAAAATAATTTTTAACCCAGAATTTCATATCCAGCCAAACTAAGTTTCATAAGTGAAGGAGAAATAAAATCCTTTACAGATAAGCAAATGCTGAGAGATTTTGTCACCACCAGGCCTGCCCTACCTGAAGGAAGCACCAAACATGGAAAGGAACAACTGGTACCAGCCACTGGAAAGACATGCCAAAATGTAAAGACCATCAATGCTAGGAAGAAACTGCATCGACTAATGAGCAAAATAACCAGCTAACATCATAATGACAGGACCAAATTCACACATAACAATATTAACCTTAAATGTAAATGGGCTAAAAGCTTCAATTAAAAGACACAGACTGGCAAATTGGATAAAGAGTCAAGACCCATCAGTGTGCTATATTCAGGAGACCCATCTCATGTGCAGAGACACACATAGGCTCAAAATAAAGGGATGCAAGAAGATCTACGAAGCAAATGGAAAACAAAAAAGGCAGGGGTTGCAATCCTTGTCTCTGATAAAATAGACTTTAAACCAACAAAGATAAAAAGAGACAAAGAAGGCCATTACATAATGGTAAAGGGATCAATTCAATAAGAAGAACTAACTATCCTAAATATATATGCACCCAATACAGCAGCACCCAGATTCATAAAGCAAGTCTTTATAGACTTACAAAGAGACTTAGACTCCCATACAATAATAATGGGAGACTTTAACACCCCACTGTCAACATTAGACAGATCAATGTGACAGAAAGATAACAAGGATATCCAGGAATTGAACTTAGCTCTGCACCAAGCAGACCTAATAGACGTCTACAGAACTCTCCACCCCAAATCAACAGAATATACATTCTTCTCAGCACCACATCGCACTTACTGCAAAATTGACAACATAGTTGGAAGTAAAGCACTTCTCAGCAAATGTAAAAGAACAGAAATTATAACAAACTGTCTCTCAGACCACAGTGCAATCAAATTAGAACTCAGTATTAAGAAACTCACTCAAAACCACCCAACTACATGGAAACTGAACAACCTACTCCTGAATGACCACTGGGTACATAACGAAGTGAAGGCAGAAATAAAGATGTTCTTTGAAACCAATGAGAACAAAGATACAACATACCAGAATCTCTGGTTCACATTTAAAGCAGTGTGTAGAGGGAAATTCGCGCACTAAATGCCCACAAGAGAAAGCAGGAAAGATCTAAAATTGACACCCTAACATCACAATTAAAAGAACTAGAGAAGCAAGAGCAAACACAAAAGCTAGCAGAAGGTAAGAAATAACTAAGATCTGAGCAGAACTGAAGGAGATAGAGACACAGAAAACCCTTCAAAAAAATCAGTGAATCCAAGAGCTGGTTTTTTGAAAAGATCAACAAAATTGACAGACTGCTAGCAAGACTAACAAAGAAGAAAAGAGAGAAGAATCAAATAGAAGCAATAAAAAATGATAAAGGAGATATCACCACCAAGCTCACAGAAATACAAACTACCATCAGAGAATACCATAAACACCTCTACGCAAATAAACTAGAAAACCTAGAAGAAATGGATAAATTCCTGGACACTTACACTCTCCCAAGACTAAACCAGGAAGAATCCCTGAATAGACCAATAACAGGCTCTGAAATTGAGGCAATAATTAATAGCCTACCAGCCAAAAAAGTCCAGGACCAGATGGATTCACAGCTGAATTCTACCAGAGGTACAAGGAGGAGCTGGTACCATTCCTTCTAAAATTATTCCAATCAATAGAAAAAGAGGGAAATCCTCCCTAACTCATTTTATGAAGCCAGCATCATCCTGATACCAAAGCCTGGCAGAGACACAACAAAAAAAAAGAGAATTTTAGACCAATAACCCTGATGAACATTGATGCAAAAATCCTCAATAAAATACTGGCAAACCGAATCCAGCAGCACATCAAAAAGCTTATCCACCACGATCAAGTGGGCTTCATCCCTGGGATGCAAGACTGGTTCAACATACACAAATCAATAAACGTAATCCAGCATATAAACAGAACCAAAGACAAAAACCACATGATTATCTCAATAGATGCAGAAAAGGCATTTGACAAAATTCAACAGCCCTTCATGCTAAAAACTCTCAATAAATTCAGTATTGATGGAACATATCTCAAAATAATAAGAGCTATTTATGACAAATCCACAGCCAATATCATACTGAATGGGCAAAAACTGGAAACACTTCCTTTGAAAACTGGCACAAGACAGGGATGCCCTCTCTCACCACTCCTATTCAACATAGTGTTGGACATTCTGGCCAGGGCAATCAGGCAGAAGAAAGAAATAAAGGGTATTAAATTAGGAAAAGAGGAAGTCAAATTGTCTCTGTTTGCAGATGACATGATTGTATATTTAGAAAACCCCATCATCACAGCCCAAAATCTCCTTAAGCTGATAGGCAACTTCAGCAAAGTCTCAGGATACAAAATCAATGTGCAAAAATCACAAGCATTCCTATACACCAATAACAAGCAAACAGAGAGCCAAACCATGAGTGAACCCCCATTCACAATTGCTTCAAATAGAATAAAATACCTAGGAATTCAACTTACAAGGGATGTGAAGGACCTCTTCAAGGAGAACTACAAACCACTACTTAATGAAATAAATGAGGACACAAACAAATGGAAGAATATTCCATGGTCATGGATAGGAAGAATCAATATCATGAAAACGGCCATACTGCCCAAGGTAATTTATAGATTCAATGGTTCATATGGAACCAAAAAAGAGCCCGCATTGCCAAGACAGTCTTAAGCCAAAAGAACAAAGCTGGAGGCATCATACTACCTGACTTCAAACTATACTACAAGGCTACAGTAACCAAAACAGTATGGTACTGGTACCAAAACAGAGATATAGACCAATGGAAGAGAACAGAGCCCTCAGAAATAATAGCACACATCTACAACCATCTGATCTTTGACAAACCTGACAAACACAAGAAATGGGGAAAGGATTCCCTATTTAATAAAAGGTACTGGGAAAACTGGCTAGCCATATGTAGAAAGCTGAAACTGGATCCCTTCCTTACACCTGATACAAAAATTAATTCAAGATGGATTAGAGACTTAAATGTTAGATGTAATACCGTAAAAGCCCTAGAATAAAACCTAGGCAATACCATTAAGGACATAGGCATGCACAAGGACTTCATGTCTAAAACACCAAAAGCAATGGCAACAAAAGCCAAAATTGACAAATGGGAACTAATTAAACTAAAGAGTTTCTGCACAGCAAAAGAAACTACCATCCAAGTGAACAGGCAACCTACAGAATGGGAGAAAATTTTTGCAATCTACTCATCTGACAAAGGGCTAATATCCAGAACCTACAAAGAACTCAAATTTACAAGAAAAAAACAAACAACCCCATCAAAAAGTGGGCAAAGGATATGAACAGACACTTCTCAAAAGAAGGCATTTATGCAGCCAACAGACACATAAAAAAATGCTCATCATCACTGGCCATCAGAGAAATGCAAATCAAAACCACAATGAGATACCATCTCACACCAGTTAGAATGGCAATCATTAAAAAATCAGGAAACAACAGGTGCTGGAGAGGATGTGGAGAAATAGGAACACTTTTACACTGTTTTTGGGACTGTAAACTAGTTCAACCATTATGGAAGACAGTGTGGCGATTCCTCAAGGATCTATAACTAGAAATACATTTGACCCAGCCATCCCATATACCCTTATTGGGTATATACCCAAAGGATTATAAATCGTGCTGCTATAAAGATACATGCACACATATGCACTATTCACAATAGCAAAGACTTGGAACCAGCCCAAATGTCCATCAATGACAGACTGGATAAAGAAAATGTGGCACATATACACTATGGAATACTATGCAGCCATAAAAAAGGATGAATTCATGTCCTTTGTAGGGACATGGATGAAGCTGGAAACCATCATTCTGAGCAAACTATTACAAGAACAGAAAACCAAACACCACGTGTTCTCACTCATAGGTGAGAATTGAACAATGAGAACACTTGGACACAGGAAGGGGAACATTACACAGCAGGGTCTGTCATGGGGTGGGGGGAGGGGAGAGGGATAGCATTAGGAGATATATCTAATGTAAATGATGAGTTAATGAGTGCAGCACACCAACATGGCACATGTATACATATGTAACAAACCTGCACATTGTGCACATGTGCCCTAGAACTTAAAGTATAATAATAAAAAAAAACTTCCAACTGAAAGTAAAAATAAATAAATAAATAAAGCATAGCTTGTAAAGCAGTGTCCAGATTTTCATAGCACTAGAATGTTCTGCACGTAAAGGGAATAGTTATCGTAGGAGACAGGATGTAGGGTCGAAACACTGCCTGAATAGAGCATATTCCAGAGCACGTGGCATGAATTGAGCCCAGGCCACTGTGGGAGCTTCAGCTAGATGCTTGCTTCCATTCGTTCTCCACTCGGGGCCAGAGAAGCCAGACTTTGGGGACTCAGGGGTAAAGGGTGGGAAGGGAGTGAGGCATAAAAGACTACAAACTGGATGTAGTGTATACTGCTCGTGTGATGGGTGCACCAAAATCTCACAAATCTCCACTAAAGAACTTATTTATGTAACCAAACACCACCTGTTCCCCAATAACCTATGCAAATAACAAATTTTTAAAAAAGAAAAAAAACATAAATCTGCCTACACCCCTAATGTGGGCCAAACTGTGTCCACCCGCACCCCCAACCCCACCAAAAAAAGAAAAATGTGTATGTTGTAGTCTAGTACCTCAGAGTATGAGTGCATTCGAAAATAAGGCCTTGAAAGAGGTGGTTAAATTAAAATAAGGGCATTAGGGTGGGCCTTAATCCAGTCTGATAGAGTCTTACAAAAAGAGACGCTCGGGGGGGGTGCATGCACACAGGAACCACATCGAGAGAGCGCCAGGCAGAGAGAAAACAGCCAAAGAGAGAGGCCTTGGGAGAGCCCACAGTGCCAATACCTGGATCTTGGACTTCCAGGCTCCTCACTTTTAAGCCACCCAGTCTGTAGTATTTTATTATGGCAGCCAGAGCAAACTAGTACAGACTCTCTCTCTCACTCTCTTTCTGTCTCTTTCTTCCTCATATACTCTATTTCTCTCTCTCTCTCTCTACACACACACACACACACACACACACACACACACACATATATATATCTTTCTTCCTCATATACCTCCTATGTGCACTACGACTCTTCCTTAGAAAATTCCAGGTCTCCCATTTCCCTTAAGACAGAGGCCCCAACCCAGACACCTGTCAGGCCACCATCTCTGTCCTCCAGCCACGCCTGTCTTCCTATGACAGATCCCTCACCCCCGAGCACTGTGAATTACTCCTTCCTCCACTCCCCTCACCTAGTCAGCTTCCACCACCCTTGGGTACCAGCACAACCGCCGCTCCTTCAGGAACACCATTCTGGACACCTTCACTGCAGCACACCTTTCTACTGTAAGCTCTCATCAGCCCCGCACATTTCCTTCATGGTATGCACAGGGTTTTGGGGTTTTTAAAACTTTTGTGTGCATTTATTTATTTCATTCATGTCTGTCTCCCCATTTCATCATGGTCTCTAAGAGGGCATGGACTTGTCCGTTTTGTTTCCTGGGAATAGAGTTCTCAGGGCCTCTCATAGAGGCCAGCAAAGAGCGAGCATTCAACCAATAATTGTTGAATCAATGAATGACTGCAATTTACACCCACTGCTGGACATGGCAAAATGCATGGGTCAAAAGGTACAAAGAAAGGAGAAACTATTGCAACTCTGCGTGAAGGAGGGAGCTCAGTCATTGGCATGAAAGCCAACATTAGAAATATCTGTTTGCGAAATGATCGTCAATTACCAGAACTAGCAAATACTGACTCTGCTCCCTCTCCTGGTACAGACACTGAGCACTCCACCCTGAGCTGGGTGATGGGAGCCCCTGCATTACCCACGCGAGGCACAGCCTGTGATACTGACTTTGAAACTGTTTCCTATTACCTCTTTCCTGCCCAAAGTCAAGGTTGCCCAGCACTCCCCACCCTTTGACATCCTTTGACCACTTACTTGCCTTCCAGCCATTTGTTCTCCCAGCCCTCCCCTTCCTCCTTAGGAAGCAAGTTTTCTCTTCACCTTGTCATTATTCTCAAACCTGGCATCACAATCATATGGAGGAGTTTTTCATAGCAACATTCATGGGCCTAGTCTCCAAAGATTCTGAAGTTCACCCAGCAAAGAAAATGTAGTCTGTTGCCATCTGCTCTGAAGTGATGAGCCATACTCTCTTGGACTGGCTTAGTGTTACAGTGAATTTATTCGACTGGTTAAACTAGCTTAATTGTTTCCTAAATATTAGCCTAGGGATATCAAATTTGATAAACACAGTGCGAGGTTCTAATTGTATGATAATAACAAACATTATTATTGTGGCTTTCAGTTGACAGCATGCCTTCTCAACCTTCTTCTTACTTGATTCTCCCAACCTGTGAAGGCAAGGAAGGGCACAACCATGATTCCTTCTTAGGGGCAAGAAAACCTTGATGAATTCCTTGCCCAGGCTACACATTAGAAATAGCAGTAGGGCCAAGGTCAAACTTCTAAGTCCCTGGAGCAGAAATGTGTCACCACCCAACACCCACAGCCTTTGCCTCTGCCATTAAACCCACTACCTAATGCTTTCTGAACACCAAGTTAAAGCTATTGATGCTAAACCAACGTGGACTAATTGACACACATTTAATAATTCTTTCTTGAATGTCTACCGTGTGCGGGGCACTTTTCTAGAAACTGGAGATGTAGAGTAAACCAACAGATCAAGTCTCTACCCCCACAGTGTGTGCTGCTTTCTGACAGCCAGGGCCCCTTTCTGGGTGCCCAAGTCACGGCGGTCATGAAATGGATGCTATAAACATCTCTTTCAAAAAGCATTTCTTGAAATAGGTTGTCCTGAGGCTAATACACAAAGAATACTCATTTCCACTTAAACTAAATAACCAGAAACATTTTTAAAGCATAGTTTTACGACTCTTTTGTAACTGTATGGGAAAATAACTGTAAGACCAAAAGACATGGGAGGATTTATTTTGTTAAATGTCTAGACCACTTGCCACCAGCGTACCTTGTCAGCCCCTTCACCTCTCCCAGCCTCAATCTCCTTATGTGCCTAAAGTTAGAATTACAATAGCGTCCACCCCATCATGTTATTGGAAAGAACAAAAGAGTTAATGTCTCCAAAGCACCCAGAACAATGTCTGGCACACAGTAAGCCAATCTCTGAAACTCTGATCATTTCCATGCAAGCCATGTGCAGAAGGCATTTCTCTTCACCTATTAATGCTGGATTTCATTTTATCTTCTACTCATCATGTACTCTGAAGTTGCCTTTCTGCCTTTCCTGAGACTCACAATCACTTCCAATTTAATATCCACCATGAATTTAATTAAAGTTCTGTTAGCATCTACCTCTTCTAGACCATTAATGAGGCTGTTAGATAAAATGCAATAAAGATCCCTGGAGCAGCCCAGCAGACATTGCTGTTAATCATTGTTTACCTCTCTTCAGTTCATGCTCATGCTTCATGGCCATTCCTATCCATTTCCTCACTTTGAAAATAAAAGTAGGCCGGGCGCGGTGGCTCAAGCCTGTAATCCCAGCACTTTGGGAGGCCGAGACGGGCGGATCACGAGGTCAGGAGATCGAGACCATCCTGGCGAACACAGTGAAACCCCGTCTCTACTAAAAAATACAAAAAAAAAAACTAGCCGGGCGAGGTGGCGGGCGCCTGTAGTCCCAGCTACTCCGGAGGCTGAGGCAGGAGAATGGCGGGAACCCGGGAGGCGGAGCTTGCAGTGAGCTGAGATCCGGCCACAGCACTCCAGCCTGGGTGACAGAGCAAGACTCCGTCTCAAAAAAAAAAAAAGAAAAGAAAAGTAATAACAGTTACTTCCAAGAATTATGGCAAGGATTCCAAGAGGTTCTATACCGTGGTGTCAAACATCACTTCAAACCTCACTGCTGCTGGGGAAAAAGAATAGGTTACATCAGCAGGGAGTTTTCCAGAGAATAGAGTGATCTCCAATGCTGAGATTCAGTGAGTCTGCCAATTTTTGCTACCTTTGATGGTATGAGTTTAAACAACACTCTAATCACGAATAATATCTTAAAAAGTGGAAGGACCTGTGGGGTCCTCTAACCCAATTTCTGATTCTAATCAGTCAGCCTCTAAAGCCTTGCTGCTCAAAATACGATTTCTGAATCAGAAGTCTGTTAGGAAGACAGAATCTTGAGCTTCATCTCACCTGAGGATCTGCTTTCTGGCACGATGATTTATATGTTCATTAAAGTTTAAGAATCATTGCCCTACTTAAAACTCTTTACAAGTGATCTGAGACTCAATAGCTTAACAAAGCCATGGGGTGTGTGTGTGTGTGTGTGTGTGTGTGTGTGTATGTGTGTATGTGTGTGTAGGGGATGATACCCAGGCATTACAACATTCAAATACAATAATATCCTAAAACTTCTTTCCAAAAGCGATAAACCTTAGAAAGAGCTATTCTAAAAATAAAGAGAGAGCTCACATGCTGGTAAGTTATTGCCTTATTCACTTTGACCTTGAACCAATCCTCTTGATTTGTTCCCCCCACCCCCGCCCTTTTCTGTTCTCTGGGCAACTTGACTTTCCATTTGTTTTCTAGTTCCTACTTGGAAAATTAGGCACTGCCATGCCAAGAAAGATTAATATTTATCTCATTTTCAACCCAGTCTCTGAATAGGTGGATGTTTACATGGCAGCCAGGACCCATATGAAGTGGTGGGGTGCCTGGAGACCCGTGTGTATAGGGGTTTGTAAAACTATGAGTCTGAAGTTCAACCAAAACTAGGGGCAGAGTACGGTCTAGGTTCACTTTTGTTTCCACTTTTTGCACTGCCCTCTGAAAGTTAAAGACTGGCCTGAAGACCCAAAAGATGCCACTGCTTTTTAGTGGTTTTACTGAAAGAATATTCAGGGGAGCATGGAATCCTCTCCTCAATTTCTTTAAGCCTTGTTACAGGCTCATTCCCTGCAAGATGACAACTATAGACTTCCCCTATTCTGAATCCCCCTAAATTCCATATTGTCTTGAATTTCTAAAAAAATCCAATAATTCAAAATCGTTACCAGTTTCCCAACTAGCACAGACCATGAGCACAGACCATGTCACATATACTTTTGGAAAGACACCAAAGGACACCTACAGCCATTAATGAACTGTGTGTCTTAGAGACTTGGGCTTCCTCAGACATTTTCCTCAATTGTGAAATTGAACTAGCAATAGGGTTACTGTGAGAATTTAAAAATAAAAGAAAAAAAAAACGGTGAATGCACAGAAAGTGCTCAATGGGCTCAATAAACACCATTGATTGCTGGACCACAGAAATCAAATGAGCCCATATCACCACGTGCTCATCTCTCCTCCCATGGGGAAGCAAGAAGGCAGTAGAAGGGCCACCATCAGCATGAAATATAGGTCCTGGTTTCCTAGGCATTTGTCAGGTGATTTCTCTTTGTGCCTCTAACAATTTGTCTGTCTGTAAGGAATCCTGAAAATGATCATAGAGAGCTGACTTAATGAAAAGTGGAAAATGCCTAATGTAACAAAAATGACACACATTTTCATATTCCTCTTCCCTGAAATGGATGAAATTTCCCTCCAAGGTTTAGTTTCCTTCCTGTGTGAGAAGCGCATTTGAACATTACAGGGAGGGAGGGATGGGGGGAGACCAGATACCCGATGCAGACAGTGAAGTGAATGAAATCAAGATAATTAGATGCTTCTGAAATACCTACATGTCTTCTAAAAGCCAGGAGAAAACACCGATCAGATGTGGCTGACAGATTGCATCTTGTTGCCTAGCACTGGTCTGAAGTGACTGAGAGTTGCTAGGCAACCCATCCTCCTGGGCTTGGTGATCCAACAAACACCAGACAGATGCTTTTCCTCTGCTATCCTACTGCCCCTCACAATTTTCTCATCTGTAAGATTCACACCTGATTAATGTTTCCTCTGGACTTTTTTTTCCATTTGGATTGGGTGCTGCGACGTGCAGGTTTGCCTGTGCCCAAGTGAGCCTGGCTGTCTACTTAAAGAATGCCTTGCGGCAAAAAACAAATGATCCTTTGAAGATTAAACTACATTGAGATTGAAGTCTGAACTGCGGAGTGTAGGGCAGGAATCTGAACCATTTCTTGTAGAAATTATCAAATTACCATCTGCGTCAAAGGCGGATTGGTCTGGTACTGATTGGAGTGCCCTGGACCAAATGTCAAAGTCACCCAAGTTTATTCTTATCACCCTAAATAATTTGAGGGAGAGGGAAAGTGTTTTTCCCTAGCAGGCAGCTTTCTCTAACTGCTCACAGGTTTACCACACTTTCCAGCAAATCTGCTCAGCTCCTGTGAAAGAGCCAAGTATAAATACGAATGACTGATAATAGCTTACTCTTACCCTAGCCTACCCTTTCCAGCAGTATTTACGTTATTAGGATGCAAGGTAGAATTTCAGGAAGGAGGTAGAGGAAAAAAAAATGTTTCTTCCTCCTTTCTTTCCTCATTTCCTCTCTGTTTAACATAAACTGTAACAAAAAAGTGGCAATCTACTAATAATATTTAATATTTAGCTGCGCTCATCTCATTCTGGTTCTGACTCTCCTGGAACTTCTGATGACAAAAGATGTTAACATATTCAAGCTAATATTGTTGATCATACACTATTAAAAGGAGTGACTTTCTCTAGTTTAGCCAAGTCTCTGGTTTATTAGAGCTTTCTGGGTTAATGGGATGGTGATTTTCATTCTGAGTGCGGCATTGCTATTTCTCCCCTTCCATTTATTTGGTGTTTATAACCTTTCGAAGTGTTTTCACATCCATTATCCTACTGTTCTATAAACCTCTATGCTATGATGCATGGAAGTTGATTACAATGCTTTAGAAGGAAACTGCAGAGCATAGTGGGAATGAATTTTACTCCACAAACTCAAGTGTAAAGGACATAGTACTCTATTTAGAGCAGCTTAATTCTGAATTGAGGCCTCATCCCAATGGTTTGGAAGAAAATTCAGTATCACTCATGACAGTCCTAGATGCAAGAGGCTTAGGAAATGCCTGTGAAATGGAGAAAGGGTCCTTTACCTCCAGTCCATAGCGCTGCTACCGTATTCTCTGATCTCAGCTCATGTGATCCCTTGAAGCTCATGCTTTTTCATGCAACAGGAGAGGGAGAAAATCTGCGTCATGGAGCCCATAAGCCTTGAGCACCCACGAGCCATTTCCTCTGAGGACCATACCACTCCTCCACCCTCTCATGTGTCCCCTCCTGTCCTGGAGGTGTCATCTATCCTTTCTGTCCCCACTATGCCTTCCCTCCACCAATCTTGAGTTATGTCTTCAGTGGCTTAGATTTTTTTTAAAAAAAGGCAGAAGCAATTGTTTTCAACTGGTTCTTCTTTTTAGTCCTGCAGAAATCCCTGAGATAAGGAGAAATAACGAAAGGTACAACTATCTGTTTATAACTGTGGGGTAGCAGAGAGGGAAACAGAACATAAAGCACACATTAAAAGTCTAATAAATATATTCAGCCTTATAAAGGAAGCAAATCCTGACACATGCTACAACATGGATGAACTCTGAGGATACTATGCTAAGTGAAATAAGGCAAGCACAAAAACATAAATACCATATGATTCCCCTGATATGAAGTATCTGGAGTAGACAAAGTCATAGAAACAGAAAGTAGGATAGTGGTTGCCAAGGGCTAGGGGAGGAGGGAATGGAGAATTGTTGTTTAATGGGTACACAGTTTCAGTTTTGCAAGTCAAGCTCTTGGAGTGGGGAAAAGGAGCTGTCCTCCAAGAACTAGAACAAGGACTCTCCTTTCATTCTATTCCTGTTATGCTTTTGTCCTTACCACTAAAACAACTCTTATTAAGACCCATTAAGGCCTACATCTTGCTAAAGCCATCATTCAATTCACTGTCCATTCTTACTTGCTCTCTCAGTGGCATTCAGCAAGGTCAACCACTGTCTCTTTCTTGAATGCCACCTTCTCTAGGCTGCACATTCATCTGCTTCTCTCCCACCTCCCACATATCCTTCTCCATCTCCTGTGTTATCACACCCTCCTACGCCAAATCTCTAAATGTCCCACTGACCCCAGCTTTCTGGTCTTGGTCTTCATCTCAATCCATATTCTTCCCACAGGTGATCATACACTCTGTTGACTCCTAAGTATGTCTCTCCAGCCCTGAACTCCTCCATCAGATCCAGACTTTACACCCAACTGCCTACTTAACATATTGCCTTAGGAAGTCCAATAAGCATCTCAAAATGAATATGACTAAAACGTATTCATTTTCTCCCCTACATCTGCCATCTCTCCCCACCCCAAGCCTTATCTATCTTGAGAAATGGCACCACTCTCTAGCTGATCAGTCCAAAAACCTAGGCATCATCGCTGCTTCCTCTCTTTTCCTCGTGCTCAATATCCGATCCATTAATAGGCTCATCAGCTCTATCTGTAAAGTAGATCCCAAAGCTGATAAAAGATCCCATTTCTCCCCATCTCCAAGGGCATGACCCTAACCCAATCTTCATTATCTTGCAACTGGATTTCCACAACAGCCCCTGGCTCCACATGCCCCTAGTCTATCTTCACATACCAGCCACATGATCTTTATAAATAAGATCATGTCACTTCTCTGCTTAACATGATAATTACAGTTATCATAAAATTCAAACTGTCTTACCCCAACCTAGACCTAGAGAGCCTGCATGACCATCCTGCTGTCTCCTCTGTAATTCACCTGCCTCCAGCTCCCACCCACACACTAAGCTCCAGCCACCTGGCCAGCTTTCATTCGTCGAACCTGCCAGCTTCACTCTCCTCCAGGGCCTTAGCATCAGAAATTCCCTCTGCCTGGAACCCTCTTCCTGTCCCCTCCCATGGCTGTCTCTTCTGATCATTCAGCTCTCTACTTGCTCAGAGAATCTTCCTGGATTCCAGCTAAAGCATTCTCCCTAGTCAGTCAACTTCACATGGCCCTGTTTTATCTATAGCACCTTTGAGCACCTGAAATGAGCTTATTTATCTACTAATAGACTATCATATCCCTGTATAGAATGTAGACTTAATAAGCGTGGGGTTGTTTTGTGGTTGAACTTGTTCCCTCCGTATCCCCCGAAACTATGCCTGGTCTGGTTGACTTCCCCCTTAAGCCAGTGGCCCCCAAACCTGGTTTCTCATCAGAATCGCCAGAGATGCTATTAAAAAGAGAGCTCCCATGTGACTTCTACTTCAATAGGGCTGTTTATATATATATATATATATATATAGTACTTTGGGTCCTACCCCAGGATGAGGGGTGATGGGGCCTAGAAATCTCTGTTATTGTTGTTGTTGTTGTTGTTGTTGTTGAGATGGAGTCATGCTCTGTCACCCAGGCTGGAGTGCAATGGCATTATCTCTGCTCATTGCAACGTCCATCTTCTGGGTTCAAGCAATTCTGCCTCAGCCTCTCGAGTAGCTGGTCTACAGATGCCTGCCACAAGCCCAGCTAATTTTTGTATTTTTAGTAGAGACAGGGTTTCACTGTGTTGGTCAGGCTGGTCTCAAACTCTTGACCTCAGGTGATCTACCCGCCTTGGCCTCCCAAAGTCTCTGGTTTTAACACACTCCCAAATGGTCAGCCTGACACCATAGGTGTGTGACAGCCATCACATTAGGGCACAACCCATGGAAGAGGGTCTTGAGATCTTGGAAGGACTTTTGAAAGATAAAGGAATCTGTATGAAGTTGCGTTGTGCCCAGGACAGGGGTGAAGAGGGGAGCCCAAGTTAAGAATAAGAGAGCTAGGTGAAGGCAATGTAGGAAACCACTGCTCAACAAGAAGCCATGGGCTAAAAACAAGAACAGCAACCAGAAACTCATTGCATTTAGGCTAAACTAAATTCCTATTTCAAAGGGAAAGGTAGTTGTTTTCTCAATACTTGAGATCCTCTAACTGGTTCAAGGACTGGGATCCAGAGCCAGGTCTTTGCTCAAGAAGGGCCAGCAGCTCACAGACCATGGGCTCCGGGCTGCTCTCAGGAGAGCTGGCCCTTCCACCATTTCTCAGGGTGTCCCCATCAGACTACTTCTCCTGGGACACAGGCCTCAGGGAATAGCAGACACCCCGTGGGAAGCTCTTGCCCTGACGCACTGTCTCCTCCAATACGGTAGTACCCCGGAGCTCCTCACATCGGCCCAAGTAGCCCACAATCTCATGTTCAAACTAACAGAGGTTCCAGACTCCTCCTTTGACTGGCTATCAATGTCTGCCAAAAGCAGACATTATGGAGCACTGGTCTCTCCCCTGACTGTGATATCTGAGAAGTTTGGGAGCCCCAGGACCCTCTAGAACCACAAGCTTAGAGAACAACTAGGGGACTTAGCAACCTCCTGCACCTCTGCGGAGACGCTGGAGACTTTGAGGGTGGAGATGGAAGTGGGGCAGGTTTTAGGCCTCTCACGGTCCCCCAGGGTCCTGAGCTCTTGGGAATGCCTTGATCACTCTCCATTCAGGAGAAGAGAGACCATCCTCCCTACTCATCTAGGCTAGCAATTCACTGAGCTTTTTGTTCTGCTTTGTTTTATGGTAGTGAAACATACATAACATAAATTTACCATTTTAATCCTTTTTAAGAATACAATTCAGTGGCATTAAGCACATTCACATTGTTGTGTACCCATCACTAGTATCCATTTCCAGAGCTTTTTCATCATGTGGAACTGAAACTCTGTACGCATTAAGTAACTGCCCATTCTCCCCTCCCCTAGCCTCTGCTGACTTCTGTTCTACTTTCTTTCCCTATAGATTTGCCTGTTCTAAGTATCTCATATCAGTGGGATCAGACAGTATTTGTCCTTTTGTCCAGCTAATTTCACTTAACACAATGTCTTCAAGGTTCATCATGCGTCAGAATTGTATTCTTTTTAAGACCAAATAATGTTCTGTTGCATGTATAGACCATATTTGTTTATCCATTCATCTGTTGATGGACACTTGGATTGCTGCTTTTTTTTTTTTTTTTTTGGCTCCCGTGAATAATGCTGCTATGAATATAGGTGTACAAAAAACTCCTTGAGATCCTGTGTTCAATTCTTTTTATACCCAAAAGTGGAATTGCTGGATCATATGAGAATTTTATTTTTAATTTTTCTATGGAAAACAGTATAGAGCTTCTTTGAAAAATTAAAAATAGCAGCTGTACCATTTTACATTATCACCAACAGTGCACAAGGGTTCTAATTTCTCCATATTCCCAATAATACTTGTTATTTCTGGGTTTTTTATATACCAGCCATCCTAATGGGTATGAGGTGGCATCACACTGAGGTTTTGATTTGAATTTCCCTGATGATTAGTGACTTTTTTTTTTTCCCAAGATGGAGTTTTGCTCTTGTCGCCCACGCTGGAGTGCAGTGGTACGATCTCGGCTCCTGCAACCTCCACCTCCAGGGTTCAAACTATTCTCCAGCCTCAGCCTCCCAAGTAGCTGGGACTACAGGCACCTGCCACCATGCTAATTTTTGTGTTTTCAGTAGAAACAGGGTTTCACCATGTTGGCCAGGCTGGTCTTGAACTCCTGACCTCAGGTGATCCACCGGCCTCAGCCTCCCAAAGTGCTGAGATTACAGGCGTGAGCGACCGCATCCGGCCTGATTAGTGATTTTGAACAGATTGTGAACAGATGTGATTAGTTGGCCATTTGTTTATCTTCTTTGGAGAAACGTCTATTCAAGTCCTTTCCCCATTTTTGAAGTGGGTTGTTTGTATTTTTGTTTGAGTTGTAGGAGTTCCTTATGTATCCCATATATTAAACTCCTTATCAGATACATGATTTGGAAATATTTTCTCCTCTTCTGTGGGTTGTCGTTTTACTCTCTTGGTAGTGTTCTTTGATGTACAAAGGTTTTGATTTTGATGAAGTCCAATTTATCTGTTTTCTCTTTTTCTGCCTGTGTCTTTGGTGTCATATCCAAAAACCATCACCAAATCCAATGTCATGAAGCTTTTTCCCTCCTATATTTTCTACAGTTTCAGCTCTTATGTTTAGACCTTGGATTTATTTTGAGGTAATTTTGTACATGTTATAATGTAAGGATCCAGCTTCATTATTTTGCATGTGGAGATTCATTTTCCCAACACCATTTGCTGAAAAGACCATCCTTTCCCTCACTGAATGGTCTTAGCATGCTTTTTGAAAATTAATGGATCGTATATGTCACTGACCATATTTAACCCTGAAATAACAGTACATCACTCCTACAATGTGTATAGTACCTGCTATGTTCCTAGCAGTTTGCTAAGAAAAGATGAAGAAAATACAGTTGCAAGAAGCTCAGAATCACACAGAGGAGCCCAGACAGGAACCTGAATAACCACAGTGTGAGGCAGAATGTGATATGAGCACAAACAAAACTCCTGGGGAGCCAGAGGGAAGCAGAGTTAAACCCAGCACGGAAGATGTGAGGAGTTTTTGAAGCATGGTGGCATGGGAGCTCTACCTTGGCAAATGGATGGGATTTCCACATGTAGAAGCTGGATGAGGAGCAGCAATTTCAGATGAAGAACACAGCCTAAGAAAGTGCCCAGAGGTGGGAAATTGCAGAACATTGGCTTTGGCTGAAACATGGTTTGTATGCAGACGGAAACTGTATAGGAAGAAGGAGAGGTACGAATGCCCCTCCCCAGCATCTCCAACATCTGCTGATTTGCAGACCCAGGGGAGAATGGGATTTTAAGTAAGACTTGGGATATATAGGAAAGGAAAGAGATGGGGGCTGGGTTTCTATATCCTCTCCCTAAAGGGTAAGCATGGCTGTTGGGTCTCCACAACAGTCTACAGAGTGATGTCTCAAACTCTGGACCTTAAATGTCCTTAAATGTGTCTCTTCCTCAGGACTACCGGAAGCAGGCAAAGCAAGATCTAGCCTAAAACTAGAAGCAAACAAAGCAAGATCTAGCCCCAGACCAGAAGCAGGCAAAGCAAGATGTGCCTCAAAATTGCAGGCTACTAACTAGTTAAAGCCCCTTGATCCCCAAATGCTGGCTCTGGCCAAGGTCTCTGCTGGGGCAGAGCACAGACAGCTGGGCCCAGGGGCCAAGCGGTCCCTGGTTGTGATCTGTGTGGTCTGGCCTGGAGCCAGCCAGCCGGCAAGAGGCTGATCCACTCACAGGGATACAGAAAGCCTCTCAAAAGCCTCAGTGCCAAATATAGGAAACAGTTGAATGAAGAGTGAAAGAAGAGACCGCAAAGTGCTGTTTCCTCAGAGAGTCAGCAAAGTTCAAAAAAGGGACAGTTCCTCGGCAGAGCAACTCAGCATGGGGCTTAGAGACTGGAGAGGGAAGGAATGGGAGGAGTGGCTACGAGCCCCCCTGTGGGATTGTGGCACTTGCATAATTCCTCAGAGGGACACTGGCCCTTTAGTCCAGGCTGGTGTTTTTCCAACATTTATGACCATAACCCAGAGTAAGAAATATATTTTACATCATGACTCAGTACATAAATACACATACCTAATGGAAAAAAACATTTCATAAAACAATGCCTTATCCTTAATACATAGGATGCACTCTGATACTTTCTTTCCTGGTCTCTTCTGTTGATTTAAAACGCTGGTTGCAACCCATTAAATTAGTTTCACAAGGCACCACGGGGTTACAATCCACAGTTTGAAAAATACTAACCTAAATCCACCTGAAGGAGGTGTCGGGCTTTCTGGGAGATGGAATACAAACAACATTTAACATTTCACAGGACTTAGGCTAATCAATATCACCCAAATCTCACATGGAATATGTTGTAGAAGTGGGATTCGACATTCAACAGTCCTCAAATCCAGATAGGTAAATCTCAGGGCTTGCGCTATTAATTCAGGCCCTGTGGACCAAGCTATTAATGACAAGCTCCTTGACCCCACGAGGCCTTTAATCATTCATTCATTCAGTAAACATGTATGGAGCATCTACTGTGTGCCAGGTTCTCTGTACTTGGTGCTGGGAACTCCGAGATTAGCAATACAGGATGCCTGAGTTTAAGGAGTCCACATCCCACAAGGGATGCTTCAGATACTTCTGGCTGCAAGCAACAGAAGACTCACATCAAAATGATTGAAACCATAAGGACATTAATCATCTCACACAGTAAAATGTACTGAAGATTGGCAGTTCCAGGGTTGCTGCATTCAACAATTTAACAGCATCAGCTCTTGGCCGGGGCTCTCTGCATCCTTCCATTCTGCCATCCCAGCATGTTGGCTACTTCCTTAGTGGCCACAAGACACTGCAACTCCAGGTAATACACTTCACAGAGCCAACATCAGAGACATTTAAAGGAATTGTTCTTCTCTTGTATACTTTTTTTTTTTTTTTTTTTGAGATGGAGTCTCGCACTGTCTCCTGGGCTGGAGTGCAACAGCATGACCTTAGCTCACTGCAACCTCCGTCTCCCGGGTTCAAGCGATTCTTCTGCCTCAGCCTTCCGAGTAGCTGGGATTACATGTGTGCACCACCACAGCTGGCTAATTTTTTGTATTTTTGGTAGAAACAGGGTTTCACCATGTTGCTCAGGATAGTCTCAATTTCCTGACCTTGTGATCCACCCACCTCAGCCTCCCAAAGTGCTGGGATTACAGGTGTGAGCCACCATGCCCAGCCTCTTGTATCTTTTATTTTTTTAAAAAAGGAAGGGGAGACTTAACCTAGAAATCATCTAGCTTCCTGAAAGTGTGGACTTCACATGGGCAGCATCGGGTTCTGCCTCCCCTGGGGAGACATCCAGACACTCAGGCCCACCCTACACTTACACAATCGCAATCTGCCTTGTCCCAGATTCCCAGGCGACTCATCATCAGCCAGAAATGCCTCACACTCTCAACCTGAAATCAGTTACTGGCAGGCAAACCAGAATTGCCATGACTGGCTTGGGCTCATCAAGATACATCCCCCAGGAGCTGAAATGAAGGCCCAGCCTTCCTTGAAGCTGGTTACCTGAACAACATCAAGATTCCATTGGTAAGAAAGAAGGTGCATTAGTCTTGAAAAGCAGCAGCCTGGCAGCCAAGGGAGGGGACAAAATGGGGTTGGATGGAGCTACTTCAAACCATCATTGCCAGAAAACTATCATTGTTTGATCTGTCCGGTGGTTCCCTGGAAGACCACGCCTAAGGCTGTCTTTTTTTATCTCACTCAGAGCTCACCTAGCACAGAATAGTGTTTTCCCTGGGAAGTTGTTTAAAACAATTAGAGGAAACTGTTAAATATCTTGGCTTCTTGAGGCAATGGATCTTAGGAGAGCAACCAGCAGGCTAAGCAAAAAGCTTAACAGGAAAAACTGGAGAATTAGATGTCCACAGGAGGCTTTAAAAAACTCTGATTCCTGGAAGGTCATGTGCATGTGTAATGCTGTGCATATGCCAAGGGCTGTGTTCTGAGACCTAAGAAGGACCTAAGCTCTCACACTTCTGTTTGACTCTGGGGTTTTGCATAACCAGGAAGTGAAATCTAAGACAGAAGTATAAACTGCCTAGCTGAGCAATAAAGGCCTGCCCTAACATGCACGCAGAGCCCCTCAACAGCTGCTAGATGCTTACTGGTTTCAAATAATCTAATAACATCTCTGTCCAATCTGAAAAAAAAAGAAAAAGGGGGTGGAGAAAGGGAAAGGTTTTTAATAGGCAGCTAACAATGTATGCAGCAGGAAGCAGATACATAAGCAGGTGACTTGCAAAATAGTGCAAAAGGTGCTATAATTGAGATAGCAGATGTGCCATAAGAGCCCAAAGAATTGACTAACTGCCTTGGGGTGTTGAAGGAAATATTACAGAAGAGGTGACATTTGCTGAAGGTCTTGAAGGATGAATAGGAGCCTTCCAGTCAATAATGGGGTGAAGTGTATTTCAAGCAAAATGAATAGCATGTGCAGGGATAAACAGTGTTTGGAGCATCCTTCCCTTCTGCAACTCTGTGAAATCCTCCTGGAGTCATGATACCATCGTTATCAGCTCAATGCGGCTGGCATATTGGATGTGTTGGGAGACACAGGATGTGCTAGGAGATGCAGCTGGAGAAGTTGGGAGTTAGGCTGTGATATTCTTCAGAGGGGCAAGGCTGTCTTCAGTTTCATAGGACCTACACCCCTAACCGCCTCCTTACTTAGAAGGTGTTTCCCAGGAATGTTAACTGTCTCCACAGATCAAGCCACTTAAACCCTCTGTCCTGGGCATTGCACTCATGAGAGATAATAAAGACATTCCCCTATCTTTCAACCCAATCTGAGGTTTACTCTTGCATCCTGCTGAACCAGGATAGAAAGTAGACAACACTGTCCATCAAACACAGCCCTCCTGAATCTCAGCTTTGTCTCTTCATCCCTGGTAGAGAACAGGCAACTGGAGAACATAGAAGATTGGGAACCTGGATATAGAATGATTCCCCTTCTCAAAAGTGATACTGGATTTGGTAGATAGGCAAGGGCCTTTTACATCCTCTAATATTATTCAAATGCTTAAACTAAGTCTTCAGTTAGTCTTCCAGAAATTGAGCATTCCCCAAAATAGCCCACCTTTCACAAGGCGGGGTCTATATTTGGAAACACGCCAGTTTTGAACTGTTGAAAATGTTTAGAAACCAGTTTCCACTGAAACTGCTTCATCTAACGAAGCAGAGACTCAAAACCTGCTGCTGAGGAATGTAGGTGCCCTGAGACACCTCTAATCCCTGCCCATGTCCCTAAATCAAATAATGACCAGCTCTTCCTGATTCACAGAGGTTTGTAGAGGGAATAGTTTTCTTTCCCCAAAATCATTTTCTTAAACACTTCTCATGAATTATTATTCTTTATCTATAATGATTCTGCATCAAAATGTATATTCAATACTTTTTAAATTTGACATTTCAAATGTTCATGATGTCTTGCAAATGTCCTCCTGATTTCCAGATGCGGCCTCAGCAGAACACATCTGGGATGCATGCATAACCATCCACCAACCAAAGCATCCCCGCCAGGGGAATCGTCTAAACATGATTTATTTGCAATATGTGGGTACATAACAATGTGTAAGAAGCTGTAAACATAGTTACATTTCCCACGAGCAGAATTTTTATTCTGTAGTGGGCTATATTTCAGGTCCTTAAGTTTTTCCATCAATAAATGTAACAACTAAATTCTAAGTCAGCTTAAGGAGTATATTATGGGAGGGTATGGGGAATTAATATTAAATAAGATGCCAGCAATTATGCCAGTCACATTTTACACACAATTTCATTCAGTCTTCAACATACAAAGTAGATATTATTTTTCTCATTTTTCTTCTAAGGAAAAGTTTCAGGGAGGGTATCTTGCTGAAGACTATACAACCCAGTGAGCAGCCAGCCAATGTCTGAACCAAAGTCTTTGATTTCACAATGCCTGTTAATAACAAGTAGAACATATTCTGCATATACCACCTTGCCACTATGAATTCTATTCAAAAAGGTTATCAATGCAATTTTAGTCCATTGAGTGAAAATTGCAACTTGAATGACACTATGCTAGATGATGAGGATGCAAAAACAATTAAGACACAGCACTGTTGGGCCTGGAAGAGCTCACAGTTTGGTGGTGGAACTGTGGAAAGAAGACAGAAAGCCATGAGGCAGAATATGAGAAATGCTATTCAGAGGCACAAGATGTTCATCCTGCCAGGAATGTTTTCCCACGTTCACACCCTAGAGAGCTCCCTGCTCTTTTAAAGCCCAGGGCCACCTACTCTGAGAAGCCAACCCGAAATCCCTCACAGCACTCTCTCCTCTGCTTCTATCACATCTGCACAATCCCTTTATCCTACAGTATTAGCTATGTTCATGACATGCCTGTCTTCTGCATCAGACTTTGTTTTGTTTTTCAAAAATGATGGTTATCTGACTATAACATCAGTCACCTTTTTTTTTTTTTTTTTTTTTTTTTTAAGAGACGGCGTCTCCATCTGTTGCCCAGGCTGGAGTGAACTGCACTTTCTTAAAGGCCAGAGTTGATCAACTGGTTAGATCATGTGATCCTACCCAAATATCAAGTTCACTGGGAAAGGTAATTCCTCCCAGAGAAAGAAAGAGGGTTTCCAGGTCAAGGGCACACTCAAAGCTTAGCTGTCCTACTAGAATCTCTACACAAGACCTCAAGATCCATTTATAGAAGCTTATGAAGTGAGGTCCTCAATGAAGTTGTCCCATTTTTATCTTTAAATACCCTATACAGAACACTTTTACACTGCTGGTGGAAATGTAAACTAGTATAACCACTATGGAAAACAGTGTGGAGATTCCCTAAAGAACTAAAAGACAACTATCACTTGATAGTTGATTATATTTGAAGTCATTATATGAAAAAGATACATATATATATATATATAATGAAATACTACTTAGCCATAAAAAAGGAATGAAATAATAGCATTGCAGCAACCTTGATGGAATTGGAGACCATTATTCTAAATGAAGTAACTCAGGAATGGAAGACCAAACACCGTATGTTCTCACTCGTAAGTGGGAGCTAAGCCATGAGGATGTAAAGGCATAAGAGTGATAAAATGGACTTTGAGGACTTGGGAGAAAAGATGGGAGGGGGAGAGGGATAAAAGAAAAAGACTGCACATTGGGTTCTGCTTTGGTGATGGGTGCACCAAAATCTCAGAAATCATCACTGAAGAACTTATTCATGTAACCAAACACCACCTGTTCCCCCAAAACCTATTGAAATAATAATTTTTAAAACCCCATAGACCTAGCACCTGTGTGGTACATATTGGGTGCTCAATACACATTCATTAAATGAAGAATGAATTAATGAATTAAAAAACAGCATAATCTTCCATTCTGAGTCCTTACTTAAGAGATGGATTACACGGGGGACTGGAGAATTTTCTCATTTCTAAAGAACATTATGTTAGCTTGTTTTCCAAGCTGAAAATAAAAATGGGAACAAATTAACTCACTTTGGAACTTGGAAGATGGATGTGAAATTATGCTCCAGAGGCAAATTTCCTCACTGTTTTGCAGCCTTGTTTCTAGACTTTATAATGTTCCCTGTTTCTGTCATTCTACAGAGGAGCACACACAGGATTGCTGAGGATTCCCAGCAAGGAGTCCAGGATCCATTAAGTCCTTCAGGTCCAACTCAGGACTCAGTCCTCAGAATTCTCCTGGAGTGTTGCCTGTCCAGTCTCACCTAGCATTACACTACAGTTCTTACTACCTTACATTGTGTTTGCTTATCTTCTGTAGCATCTGAAAGGCCATAGAGCTTATCTTCCTAGCTATCTGCAAAGCTCCTAAAAGCAAAACCTGTCTTCTACTTGTTTTTAATTCACTAGAGCAAATGTGGCTAACATCGGCCAGAGCAAGTACAGATACCCAATAAACATTATTGTATGACTAACAATGTCTCACATTTTTATTGGAAATCCTTATGAACAAATATTAATGTACTTAATGTCATTTGAGCTTTAGATTAACAAGGTACACAAGGTTGATACTTCATTTGGTAGATGAAG
The DNA here is from genome assembly GCF_003255815.1 of Theropithecus gelada. Taxonomy (NCBI): domain Eukaryota; kingdom Metazoa; phylum Chordata; class Mammalia; order Primates; family Cercopithecidae; genus Theropithecus; species Theropithecus gelada. The sequence goes on along the minus strand of NC_037685.1, from coordinate 64,427,549 downwards.
AAGCAGAAACACAGAAAAGAAAAATGATTTGTCCAGAAAAAAAAAAAAAAGTAAAACAGGAAAACCCACTGAATTTGAATTTCAAAGCAAAAAGAATTTTTAGCATAAGTCTGGCACTATGCTCCACCACCAATGGCACGGGACATAATTATACCAAAAATTATTCATTACTTACCAGAAATTCACACTGAATGGGTGGTCAGTGTTTTCTCTAGCAACCCTAGCCCAAGGTCATATGATTTGTTAGTGGCAAGGCAAGGGGCAATTTTTTCATCATGATTAAAATGTTGACCTGCTCATGTTAGTCTACATTTGAACAAAAAACTAACCAGTGGAGGTCAGGAAAAACATGAGTTGAAATGATAACAGCCTGGGCAATAAAGGTTATCACAATTTTGAAGTTCTCTAGCAATAAAACAATTAAGCATAAAAGTAACTACCAGAAGATATATTGTGAGACATTTTAAATTCAGTGAGGGTTCCAGTTTGAGCCCAAGATGGAACATAGCCAATCCCAACAAACTTGTGGGGCCAGCCCCAGGAGAACCTATTTTCCAAGAGACTTGAGAGTCCCAGGCAGAGAGATAACAAGCGTTTATTGTTTGCACACTCTGCAGTGATATAGAGCTAAACAAGACAAGTATGATCTCTGCCTTCACAGAACAGAAAGCCTAACTGTAGAAAATCCCCCTTAAGGAACCAAAACAACAGAATCATCCACTTGGTCAGGTAATCAGACCTCAGAACCAGAGGAGAACAGCTATTTTGAGTCTGGCAGTGTTTGTCCTATGGACTATTCCATGTCCATCTTCGTGAACTGCATCCCAGGAACAGCAAGGCTACAAGGAGCATAAGAGAGAGGCCTCCTTGCAGCTTCTATCATTGAGAGCACAAGCAGCCTGCGTTCCCCACGGCTCACAGAGCGTAAGACAAACTAGATGGAGATATTTTCACCCTTCCCCACACATCTTCCTCAGGCTCCAACATGGAAGAGAAGGGAGACATGGCAAAGCTATTAGGGGAGTTATCACTCAGGAATACACACATGAAACCCTAGGAACACTGAAACCAGCCTTGAGGGAACTTTGCCAAGGCAGGAGGTGCTGTCAGTAGGTGAGGGCACGAGCTGATCTATCGGTGTTGATATGACCCCCAACAGTGCCACTGATGAGTCTTGCGAGATCTGGCTACACGAGGCAGCTAATTGCACTCAGTTGTCAGTCACTGCACTGTGGAATGTCACCATGTCCATTTCAACCTTGACATTATCATGTGGCAGCATACCTGGGCTTCTTAACCTTATCTTCCTGAATTTATACCCAGTGGTTTACAGTGCTTAAAGCATTTTTCATCATTCTAATCCCAGTCACCCTAATTTTTACTCAGCTCTTTAAATACCTTGGCAAACACATTAAAGGACAAGATGAAATATTAGATTTTTCCAAGATAAGACAACCTCCCGGTTCATAATTCTGTATTGCAACAAGCCCTTTACAGAGAAATGTGAGAGAACTTTGAAATTAAATGTAACCAATTCTATCTTAGGGCTCATCTAATGAGCTGCTCGGGACTTCACATTTTCCTTTGCCACTGACACATCTGCCAGGTAATTAAAGGTGCTTTTTGAGTAGCAGAATGAGTGCAATACTTAAGACTTTCCTTAGGAACAAACATAATAAACCCAGAGCACATTTCACTTGCTACTGTTTTACAGGGAGAAAAAAAAATTTTTTTATCACACAACAAGAATGTGTTGATTCACCCTAAACTTACAGATTATGCAAAAACGTAAAGTCCTTTCCTCATCTATAAACTGGAGTTAATAGTTTCTTAGTCATGGCAACATTCCAGTTCCAGTCATTCTTTTTTGGATATTTATTTCATTTCATTCTATTTCTTTCTATAAATGTCTCTAAACATTTTCACTGTTAGATTTTCTCTAACTCAGCTTACCCTTAGGTATAAAATAGTCAAAGTTGCAGTAAAATATACATTTTTTGTATTAGCACAATTTTTGTAGATTTTTTAGTTAAAAAGTGCCTCAACTAAGTTTCCTAATCTTACCCACCCTCCTACCCCCAATTCTCTTTATCTTTCAAAAGCTACATGTCTTTTATGAGCTACAACTCATGAGTTGAACCTTGGATCTGTCACACTTTCAGTGACAACATTTCTCTCTCTCATTCTCCAATAGCCACCACCTCTCTGAACCTCCTCTGCCTTTTGTAAGTCTGCATGCATGATGTCCTATCACATGGCCCCCCTTGTTCTAATTACCTTCTCAAATTTTCTCTTGGCAAATACCTCAGCTTTTAACAGTAAGTTCACATATAAAGAAATAAGAGAGGACACAAACAACTAGAAAAACATTCCATACTCACAGATAGGAAGAATCAATATTGTGAAAATGACCATACTGCCCAAAGTAATTTGTAGAGCCAATGTTATCCCCATCAAGCTACCATTGACTTTCTTCACAGAATTAGAAAAAAAAACTACTTTAAATTTCATATGGAACCAAAAAAGAGACTGTATAGCCAAGACAATCCTAAGCAAAAAGAACAAAGCTGGAGTCATCATGCTATCTGACTTCAAACTATACTACAAGGCTACAGTAACCAAAACTGCATGGTACTGGTACCAAAACAGATATGTAGACCAATGAACAGAACGGAGGCCTCAGAAATAATGCCACACATCTACAACCATCTGATATTTGACAAACCTGACAAAAACAAGCAATAGAGAAAGGATTCCCTATGCAATAAATGGTGTTGGGAAAACTGGCTACACATACACAGAAAACTGAAATTGGACCTCTTCCTTACACCTTATACAAAAATTAACTCAAGATGGATTAAAGACTTAAATGTAAGACCTAAAACCATAAAAACCCTAGAAGAAAATATAGGCAATACCATTCAGGACATAGGGATGGGCAAAGATTTCATGACTAAAACACCAAAAACAATGGCAACAAAAGCCAAAATTGACAAATGGGATCTAATTAAACTAAGGAGCTTCTGCACAGCAAAAGAAACTATCATCAGAGTGACAGGCCACCTACAGAATGGGAGAAAAATTTTGCAATCTATCCATCTGACAAAGTGCTAATATCCAGAATCTACAAGGAACTTAAACAAATTTACAAGAAAAAACACAAACAACCCCATCAAAAAGTGGGCAAGGGATATGAACAGACACTTCTCAAAAGAAGACATTTATGCAGTCAACAAATATATTTTAAAAAGCTCATCATCACTGGTCATTAGAGGAATGCAAATCAAAACCACAGTGAGATACCATCTCACGCCAGTTAGAATGGCGATCATTAAAAAGTCAGAAAACAACAGATGCTGGAGAGGATGTGGACAAATAGGAATGCTTTTACACCATTGATGAGAGGTAAATTAGTTCAACCATTGTGGAAGACAGTGTGGCGATGCCTCCAGGATCCAGAACCAGAAATATCATTTGACCAGCAATCCCATTACTGCGTATATACCCAAAGAATTGTAAGTACTTCTACTATAAAGACACATGCACACATATGTTGATTGTGGCACTGTTCACTATAGCAAAGACTTGGAAACAACCCAAAAGCCCATCAATGGTAGACTGGATAAAGAAAGTGTGGCACATATACACCATGGAATACTATGCAGCCATAAAAAAGGATGAGCTTATATACTTTGCAAGGACATGGATTAAGCTGGAAACTATCATTCTCAGCAAACTAACACAGGAACAGAAAGCCAAACACCACATGTTCTCATTCATAAGTGGGAGTTGAACAATGAGAACACATGGTCGTAGGGAGGGGAACATCACACACTGAGGCCTGCTGGGGGGTGGGGGACTACGGGAGAAATAACATTAGGAAAAATACCTAATGTAGATGACAGGTTGATGAGTGGAGCAAACCACCATGGCACTTGTGTACCTATATAACAAACCTCCACATTCTGCACATGTATCACAGAATTTAAAGTATAAAAGAAAAAAAAGAAAGTAAGTAAAATAATGAAAAAGTCATAGCATGTAAACAGTAAGAATAAGAAAGATGAAGAGGCTCTATTATTATCAGACAAAATAGACTTTAATACAAGAAAGCTTTTCAGAGACAGGAAAATTTTAAGATATAATAATTATAACTGTATATACACCTAATAACAGAACTCCACAATACATAAAGCAAAAGCTAATGAAACTGAAATAGACAACAGTTTAAGAGTCTCACAGTCCTCTTTCAGTAATAGATAGAACAAGTAGACACAAAATCAGTAAAACTGTAGAAAACTTGGAAGAAAACTACTAACCAACTTGATCAAATTGGCATGTATTGACATTCTACCTAACAACAGTAGGATTGTCAAGTGCACATGCAGCTTTCATCAAGATAAACTATATATCAAGCCAAAAAGTAAATCACAATAAAATCTTTAAAAATGAATTCATACAGCACATGTTTATTGACCCACAACAGAATAAAATTAGAGTGCAATAACAGAAAAATTTTTAATTCCCAGATATTTGGAAATTATTACATTTTTAAATAACCCATGGGTCAGAGAAAGAAATGACAAAACAACTCAGAAGGTATTTCTAACTAAATGACAATGAAAATGCTAGAAATTAAAATTTATGTTAGTTAGCTAAAGCAATGGTGAGAGGAAAATATATAGTTTCAAATTCTTATATTAGAAATGAAAAAAGACTTAAAATCAATTATGATTTTCCTTCAAGAAGCTACAAAAGAAACCAATTAAGTTCAAAATAAGTAAAAGCAAAAGGATCAAAAATAAGTAAAATAAAAATTAGACAAATGATAGAGAAAATTAATGAAAATAAAAGTAGCTCTTTAAAAAGATCAATAAAAGTGATACATATCTAGCTATACTGATTAAGAACAAAAGAGAAAACACACAAATAACCAACATCAGGAATGAAGGAGAGGACATTACCACAGATCCTATGGACATTAAAAAGAGAACAGGCAAATTATCATGAACTACTTTATGCCAATAAACACAACTATACCAATGAAATGGACAAAGTCTTTGGAAGACACAAATAACCAAAACTGACTCAGGACAAAACAGAAAACCTGACTAGCCCTAGATCAATTTTTAAAACTTGAAATTGTCATTCTAAAACTTTTGCAGTAAAAAATGCATGCCCAGAGTGCCTCACAAATGAATTCTAAGAAATATTTTAAAAAAGAAATAATGCCAATCTTACACAAACCCTTTCAGAATATACATGAGAAAGGAATACTTTGTCTATCAGTTTTCTGAGGCTGCTGTAATAAAATACCACAAACTGGGTGGCTTAAAAAAATGGAAATGTATTCCCTCACAGTTCTGAAGTCCTGAAGTCCAAAATCAACATCACTGGGCCAAAATCAAGATGTGGGCAGAGCCACGTTCCCTCTAACAAGTCTGGGGAAGAAGGTCTTCTCTTGCCTCTTCCAGCTGCTGGTGGTTGCCGGCATTCCTCTGCTTCTGGTCTCATTCACACAAACTATGCCTCCTTGATCACATTGCCTTCTCTTCTGTGTGCCTTCTCCTCTTCTGTCTGTGTGAAATCTCCCTCTGCCTCCAATTTACAAAGACACTTGTGATTGTGTTTACAGACAACCTTGATAATTCAAGATAATCTTATATCAAGAACATTAACTTAATCATAGCTGCAAAATGTTTTATCAATAAAAGTAATATTTAGAGATTATGGGGACTTGGGGCATCCATAAATCTTTGGGGCTATTATTTAGCTCACTACACTTCCCAACTTATTTTATAAACCCAGTGTTCCAATACCAAAAACATTCAAAACTATCAAAAGAAAACAGTATCACTCATAAATATTGATACAAAAATTCTTAAAATATGTTAGCAAATCAAATTCTGCAACATATGCAAAGAATAATACATTAAATTTGAGTAAGTTTTATGTCAGGAATGGTTGATTTAACATTTGAAAATCAATGTAATTCATCATACTAATACAGTAAAGTAGGAAAAGCTACGATCATCTCAACAGATGCAAAAAATTGTATTTAACAAAATTGAACAGTCATTCATGATAAAAAATTCTAACCAAACTAGAAAGAGAGGGAAAGTTCTCTAATTTGATAAACAGAATTTGTGAAGATCCTACAACTGATATCATACTTAATGGTGAAACACTGTATGTTTTCTACTTAAGATCAGTAACCAGGCAAGGATTTTTGCTCCCCCTGCTTCTATGCCGCATTTTACTCAACATCCTAGTCAATGCAATTGGCAAGAAAGGGAAATAAAGGCATGTAGTTTGGAAAGGAAGAAATTCATCTGTCTATATTCTTAAATAACCTATTATTAATATGTATGTATAAGATCCCAAAGAACATAAAAAATGCTACCAGAACTAATAAGTGAATTTAGTAAGGTCACAGGAATCAGGTGACTATGTAAAAATCAATACATTTCTGGTCAGACACTGTGGCTCACACCTGGAATCCCAGTACTTTGGGAGGCGGGTGGATCCCTTGAGCTCGGGAGTTCAAGACCAGCCTGGGCAATATGGTGCAACTCCGTCTCTACAAAAAATACAAAAATTAGCCGGGCGTGGTAGCACACATCTGTAGTCATAGCAACTTGAGGGGCTGAGGTGAGAGGATAGCTTGAGCCTGAGAGGTTAAGGCTACAGTGAGCCAAGATGATGCCACGGCACTCTAGCCTGGGTGACAGAGTGAGTCTCTGTCTCAAAGAAAAAAAAATCAATTACATTTCTATATACCAGAAACAACTAGAAAAAAAAATTTTAAGATTCATTTATAATAACAAAAAAAGTTCTTAGGAACGAATTGGATCAAACATATGCAATATCTTTACATTAATAACTATGAAATATTACTGAGACAAATTAAAGAAGACATAAATAAATGGATAAATACACCATATCTGTTGTCTAGAAAATTCAGTCTTGTTAAGAAGCTATTTCTCCTCAAATTGACCTATAGATTCAATGTAACCCTAATCAAAATCCCAGCAGACTTATTTATAGAAAGTCACAAGTTGATTCTAAAATGTATTTGAGAGTGCAAAAGACCTAGAATAACCAGAATATTTTGAAAAGGAACAAAGGAAAGTACTGATCTCAAACTTTCTATAAAGCTACTTTAATCAGGACAATGTGGTATTGGCATAAAGGTAGCCATATGAATCAATGGGACAAAAATAGAGTCCAGAAATAGATCCACACTTACATGATCAATTTCTTTACAAAGATGCTAGGGTAACTCAATAGGGAAAGGGTAGTCTTTTTAATATGTGATGCCAAAAAATTGGATATCCATATGGGGAAAAAATGCACCTTGACTCTTACCTCACACCATGCATAAAAATTAATTTGAACTGGATTGTAAACCTAAACATAAAAGCTAAAGTAGGAGATAATCTTTGTTTTTGTTTTGTTGTTGTTGTTAATTTTTAACTTGTTTATTTTAGAGACAGGGACTCACTCTGTTGCCCTGGATGGAACGCAGTAGGGCAATATGTCACTCTAGCCCCGAACTCCTAGGGTCAAGCAATCCTCCTGCCTCATACTCCAAAGTAGGACTACAGGTGCATGCCACCACATCAGCTAATATTTTTACTTTTTCTAGAGACAGAGGCTTGCTGTGTTGTCCAGGTTTATCTTGAACTCCTGGCCTCAAGCGATCCTTCCAACTCGGCCTCCCAAAGTGCTGGAATTATAGGCATGAGCCACCACATCCGGGCCAGGCAAGCTTTGTTACCTTAAGGTGGGCAATGATTACTTAGATATAACATGCACACAAAAATACAAACCATAGAAGAAAAAGTGAATACTCTGGACTTCACCAAAATAAAACACTTGGGCTTATTAAATGGTATCATTAAGAAAATGAAAATGCAAGTCACAAAATGGGAGGACATTTTTGTAAAACATATCAGTAAAGCATTCGAACTCGGAATATCTCAAGAATTCTACAACATGACAATAAGTAGATGAACAACTCAATTAAAAATTGAACTAAAGATTGAACAGAGACTTCACAAAAACAAGTCAGACTAATGTTCAATGAGTACATGAAAAGATGCTCAGCATCACTAGCTATCAGATGTGAAAATTTAAACCACAAGACACCTCCAGTCACACATTAGAATAGCTAAAATTAAAATAAATGGCAATATCAAGTACTGGGGAGGATTTAAAGCAACTGTAAATTTCATGCGCTGTTGGTGGAAGAGCAAAATGCTACAGCCACTTTGGCAGACAGCTGATAGCTTCCTATAAAATTAAACATACCATATGACCTAGAAATTCCATTTCAAGGTACTTACCCAAGAGAAATAAAAGCATATGTGCACACACTGTACGTGAATGTTTATAGCATCACTATTAATTATAGCTCCAAGCTGAAAACAATTCAAATGTCTATCAACTGGCAAATGAAATTCTATTCAGAAATATAAAGGAACAAACTACTAATATACATATGATACTAAATAAATCTCAAAAACATTATGCAAAGGGAAATAAGCCAGACACAAAAGGCTGTACACAATATGAGTCTATTTTTACGTAACTCAATAAAAGGCAAAAAACCTGTGACAGAAAGCAAATCAGTGATTGTCTGAGGCCAGAGAGGGAGGTCAGGGTTGCCTACAATGTTAGGGTGATAGAAATGTTCCATATGTCGATTATGATGGTGGTTACATGGATATACACTAGCCAAAGCTTCTTAGACCGTATACTTAAAATGAACAAATTTTACTGTATGTAAATTATACCTCATATAACATAACAAATATAATAAAGGTGTTAAAAAATAAATAAAATATATATTCACAAAAATGTACCCAATTAGTAATAATAGTGGCTATCACTTATTGAATGTATGTTAGACGATAGCTACTTCACATGCATTATCTGTAACCTCACAGCTTTACAAGATAGGTATTAAACCTACTTTCCAGATGAAAAAATAAAATATAATAAGCTGAGCTGCAGAGATGTTCAGTGACTTGCACACAATCACACAGCTGGTAGGTGGCTGAGCCAGTGTTCAAATGCAGGTCGGTGTGTCTGATGCATATGCCTGTTTCACTGTCTGTCCCCCGGTTTGGGGAAGCCAGACTGGCAACAGGACAGGCCTTGGGGAGCCTCAGGCCTATAGCCTGAGGGCCTGCCTTGAATGCAGTCAGAACGTAAGGAATGCAGTCCTTATCTGCCAGGCAGCTTATTGAGACCCCAGAGATGGAAACCTCAAAGAATATTTGTTTTCCCTTGAGCAGTACACAGGGAATGTATGTGCTTAATCTTCCATTAACTTACTGTCCAAATTCTGCAGCCTGTGTCTCATCTGTCGCAGCAAAAGCTGACAAGACAATTGTAATGCCAGCATCACGAAATGTCCCTGAATTCTTGTGGGGAGATAGAAAGACTACCGTTTAGACACAAGAGTGAGGACTAGTGCGTCAGCATCAAACAGAAAGAACGTTTTCTCTAAGTGCCACAGGCACTGCAAATGTGATTCTCCCCTTGCTGTGATCTTTTTTCTGTGACAGGAGTGATTCACATTCTAGAGCTGAAACTCCTGTAATCATAGCAACCACTAGCTGAGCGTTTGCTGTGTGGTTCACACTTCACGCCCATTATCTTATTTATTCAACACAACCAGTCTGTGAAGTACACACAACTATTAGTTCAGTCTTACAGATGAACTGAGTCTCAGAAAGATTAAGATTTCCACCAGGTGTCCAGCCTCCTCCACATGGCTAAGTGCTTTAGGGAAAACTGGGCCCCAGCTCCAGCCCTAAGCGGTGTATCAAGATAAGTTTAAGCCAATTGTGGTAGCTCCTTTTCCCTTCCAGGGTAAGGCTTGGGCAGGGGCAGTTCTGTCCAATGAGACATGACAGGAAGTTGGCTGAAGGGATTCTGGAGAAGTTTTCTTGCTGATGCAATCAGAACTTGAGAAGAAATACTTGGAGAACCAAACATTTGTGCATTCCTGCTCCATGTCTGGGTCCATGGCAGCCACCTTGGGACCAAGAGGAGATCCCAGCTGGCATGCTGAGGATGGCAGAACCACACAGAAGGACAGAAAGAAAATACTGGGCATCTGAAGATGCTGCTGAACTTCTGAATAACCAACTTTGCAACTGGCTATATTATTTAAGAGCACTGTGTCTGGATTTTCTGTTACTTGCAGCCTAAAGCATCCTATCTGGTTTCGTCCTTTCTCTCTGCACTTTGAGAAACACCTCATAAAATTAGGATGTGAAGTTTATCCTAGCTTTGCTCATTTATTAAGACAATCTGGGTTGCACTGCGATTTTGTGATATCATTGGCACTGTTTGTACTCTTCCTGGTATTTCTAACATTCTGGAGCTTTGATGAGCTGCTTACGGAAGGAAATCAAATGCTATGGACTTCAGCCAGCTCTTTACTGGTGACTGTGTCCTTTTGTCTGCTTCAGGCCCCAGGTGCTCTCTTCCACATTCCAGCCCCACATCCCCACACCCCACAACCAAGGGTCCTATGCTGTCAGGATTTACCAACTAATCCCTATTTAGGTTTTCACTGATCAATAATATGTTTAAGGTGTGAAGGTTTCCAGATATTTTGTGTTTTGCAAGTAATGTCCAAAATTAGAAAGAAGAAAAGAACTGAACCCAAAAGAATCAAGCCTAAGGTGCCAGCCCCTGTATGCGCAACCAAGAAAAACGTCCACACAGATCAAACTCCTTAGGCCTTGTTCTCATCTTCCATCCTTAAAGGTCTCTGGGTAACCCCATTTTGTTTCTCCAACTTCAACTATTTTGGTTTCTTCTGTTTAATTTTTTTTCTTTTAGAGATAGGGTCTCACTCCATCACCCAAGCTGGAGTGCAGTGGTACCATGATAGCTCAGTACAGCCTCGAATTCCTGGGTTCAAGTGATCTTCCTGCCTCAGCCTCCCAAATAGGTGGGACTACAGGTACATGCCATCATGCCCAGCTAATTTTTTAAAAATTATTATTATTTTGGAGACTTGGTCTTGCTATCCTGGCCTGGCTGGTGTTGAATTCCTGGACTCAAGTCATCCTCCTGCCTCAGCCCCTCAAAGTGCTGGGATTACAGCATGAGCCACCATGCCCAACTCACTTGCATCTTAACCAGCTGCTTTCTTGGTGCCAATGGCCCTGCCCCATGAGAGTAAGGCTTCTTAAATCTTTTTAAATCTTGAACTTCTATTTTCATCTAGTCTCCCCACCTTACTTCACTTCCACTGGCACCTACTAACTCCCACTTTCCACAGTCCTGATAAAAAATAATAGACCTCTGGGGGCAGCTGAGCAGCCTCTTGAGTCACTGTATTGGCACAGAAGCCAAGATCTCCTAAGATCATCTTCTCTAGAAGCAGCTTAGCTTGAATTACACCATGCCATTGGGGACTGTAGCTGCAGGCTGCATCTAGATAGTGGGACTCTTCTAGACTCAAGAGGAAAAAACAATCTCAGCTGGTGCAATTTGTCTCACTTTGATTTTGTCGCTGTGCTGCATTCCCAAAGGCACCAGCATCTCCAGCTTAGCAAAAATGCAGCCGATGGAATTTTTCAATGTCGACTTGGACTGCAGCTGAGACTGAGCCAGTTGTAGACACAGTCCTTGATGTAGCCCTGCTCCTGCTTACTGTCTGCCATCACTGGGTTTACTTTTCTGTATACCGTGTGTCAACATAGCAGAGGCTTCTACCACCCTTCCTTAGCAACATAAATCTGATCCTGTTAGAGATGTCAATACTACCAGCTAAAATACTACATTGTTCGGCCCCCTTAGCAATGGAATATGGCCATCTCACCAAGCTCTGCCATGCCTCAGCCTGGGTTCCCAAGAAAACAGAACCTGACATAAAACTGTATGTGCCACTAATTTGTTAGGGAATGCAATCCCAAGAAAGCAGAGATGAGGGACAGGGGAAGTAAGGCAGGGTTGGAGAGGGAGCCTATATGAGGATATGTTACCAAGATAGACAGTGCAACTGACTACTTAATTTCACGGGGCCCTGTCCCAAAAGGCAAATGAACTACTGGAAGTGGGGACTGGAGGGGAGAAGAGCTTATCTGATTCACGCTGACTGCTCTCAACTCCCCTTGGCCAAAGCTCCGCCTGTGAAGCAATAACTCATCTGCATTTCTGGATCATGCTTGCATGGGTATCACGTGGACTCTGTGGCTCCTCAGGTCTCAGCAGCAATAGGGAAGCCTTGGAACAAGATATGCAGGACGCAGGCAGGAGGCAAGGTGCTGTCGGGCCAGATCAGAGTCCATGCAGGAGTGACTGAGTGGCCAAGGGCCACAGAGGAGGGTGAGGTCAACAAGAGGCCAGTGAGAGTTGTCTGGAACATGGCCAGTGATGGGGTGTAACTTATGGAAAGTTTTTTTAAAAGAAGACCAGCCCCTCTTCCTCCTGCTTTCTCCCTGGAATGGAGACATGATGGCTGCTGAAGCTCCTTCCATCTTGCACCATGAGGTGAGTTTGAGGATGAAAGCCAGCGACCAAAGATGAAGAGCAAGAAGTCTCAAGAAGCCTGGGTCCTTGGCACTGCACAGCGCCACTGGGCTCATGCCATCATCCATCCTTCTCATACAGCAGAAAAAATATGCTTCTAATTTGCTTAAGCGACTCTCGTTGGGTATCTGTGACTAGTAGCTGAATGCAATATCTAAAAGATGCAATCAGTGTCTGAAAACATCATTTTTGTTTTTCTTTTTTAACCTATGGGCAAATAAAATAACATAAGCCCTTCTTTAAGAGAGGAAAATATGAAATCAGACACAATTTCAACAGAGTCAGCTTTAGTGAAACGATGAAGCAAATCACTTGGAGCTAAAGTGCTTTTGTTTATTCCGGTGCTATGCTATAAAATGCCTTGCTCTGTGCTGATAAGGAAGCTGAATTAATGGCTTAGTGAACTAAACAATTTGAAAAAACGATTTGCTAACTAATCAGATTGAGGCAAAGGGCTCAAGTCACATAAATTTGACTCTTCTCTTTCCTCCTTCATAAGTCACAGGTTCCTTCCCTGCTATCAAATGCAAAGAGATAAGGGCCGTTTTACAAAATTATTTTACTACAAAGCCCATTTTTACCCTATTAAAATGTATGCTTCCTGTGTTTATGGAGGTCAAAGTTTGTGAAACAATGTTTGAGTTAATAGTGGGAGATCAGGAAACATGGCGAATGTAAGTTTAGGGATAACATAGGAATTTAACTTAATGTTAATTGTTGTTTATATAACTAGCTTAAAATGAACTCACTATTTTTCTTTCCCTTTTCCTGTCTTCAGTTGAGTTGTTTGTTTTGTACTTACTACACAAATTCTAGTTGAACTTTTTATGTTTTGAGGAAGCTGTTACTATGTATTGAATGAGCCCTGCAGTTATTTTAACAAGCTGGAATCAAATAAGAATGCACCTGACAGGTTGGAAACCCACGTCAATGTGACATTTCATTCTTCCACACTACTTCAGCATCCCCCTATAAGAAAAGCCCTCATATTTGCAGAGAAAATCGCCCTCAATCCCCAAGAATGTTCATTCCCTTAGGGGATGTCTCTAATCAACTGTTACAATTTTTTCCCATAGGACCTTCCCACAGGTTCATAGTTCTTCTCAATACAGAACTCGGGGTGGTATTCAGCACTCAACCGGCATTTCCATGAAAGAGACACCTGTTTGCCATCCCTGATACACTTGTGCATGTGCATGTGTCTCTTTAAATCATTAAACTATAAACTTTAAAAGAGAGACATGAGAATACATCCATCTTACCTCACTAGAACTTGTGACCTGAGGCTGGAGGCAGTGGCTCAGACCTGTAATCCCAGCACTTTGGAAGGCTGAGACTGGAGGATTGATTGAGGCCAGGAGTTCAAGAACAGCCTGAGCAACATAGTAAGATCCCATCTCTACAAAACAAATTAAAAATAAGCCAAGTGTGGTGGTATTCACCTGTAGTCTTAGCTACCCAAGAAGCTGAGGAAGGCGAATCGCTTCAGCCCAGGAGGCCGACGCTGCAGTGAGCCGTGATAGCAACACTGCACTGCAGCCTGGGCGACAGAGAAAGATCTTGTCTCTTAAAAAATAATTTTTTAATCTGACTTATCAGAAGATGATCCAGCTAACCCATCAGTACTTACGAAAAAGTTCTATAGAAATATCCATTACCAGGGACCTCTATTGTGACCCTCAGCCCAGTCCGTAGCTGATCACTGTCTACTGACTCTAAGACAGAGTCCACAACCACCATAATTGTACACAACTCCTAACATATTTGTTCACAAGGTTATTCAAAATGTGATGTGTTTATGAAAAAACAGCCATGGCCAACCATCATACTTGTCCTGTGAAATACTTAGCTGAGGAGCTCAGGCCTAAGGTTTATCAACAAGGAAACCATTGTCATCTTGGATGGACTATCCGAGAAGCTAAGAGGCCCATCCTTATTTTGTCATAGCAAAGAGTTGCCCTCTAAAATAGGAGAACAGATTACATTTTAGGGTCAATCTTCTGCGGTCATACCCATAGAACACAAAATGTAAACAAACTGGCAGTGTGGCCAGGCTGCCAATCACAGAGGTCCCTCAATGTTCTGAAAGGGATTGATTTCAGTCTTTCTGTAGTGCTTCATCAAGCTTCAGTTTGTTATTTCGGTTGCTGTTTCTTTAAGTGTGTAATACCTTTTCAGGGCAGGGGTGGTTTAACTCAACAGTATGTTCCGGGATCTAGTCACAAAAATGAAATCTACAAATATATCAGCCTTTGACCCTGGAATGGATACAAAAGGGTCAGGGAGCCTCCTGGAGTCCATTAGGATCTGATTGTCCCCAGCCCCCAATCCACTTCATACATCAGTAAACACGTCCCAAACAGACAATAGTGCCCACTCAGGGTCTCCCGACCCAATAGATTCTAAGTGCTTTCCAAAATACTTCTCATGTTTTTAAAATGAGGCATAAATTGAATAAAAATCTCAATGCGCCTTTTCCAGTTTTAACCTCATGTGTGTTGCTTTAACTTGAAAAGAATTTCTTCCCTCCTATTTGAGTCTTTGAAACTAGAAACAAAGGGGGTGATTCCCAAGTTTTCCAGGAAAAAATGTGATTAGAGAAGGGGTTGTATGTATTACCTTCAGAATATGAGAATGTACATACACACATATTACACATATGCATACAAAATACACACTAACACACCCATGATTATTGTAAACAATTATACACTATGTTTTCATATTTTATATATGCATGTGGCTGTATATGAACATTTGAGCTTTTTTAAAATGTCAGAGCACAGCTTTTTGGTCTTCTTTTTGGCATTGGAAAGGGGCATTGGGCTCAGCCTGAGGGTAAGGCTGGCCCTCCCCAGGGTGGGATGCAAACCTCTTCCTTGAAAACTGCACATGACCAGAGTCCGAAACCTGCAGCCACTCAGTCTTCACACAGGTGGAATTGTTCTTCCCTCTCCCAGTGACGTCTGCAAAATGAGCGCCAGGCCCCTGAGCACCACTGTGCCTGCCACCCCCATGGGCCCTTCCTCATCCCCACAGGGCCCTCAGGACACTCCTAAGTCAAAAGAGGACCCCTGGCACCTCGAAAAGAAGTGGGGAAGTGGAGTTCAGGACATAGCCACCGTCTGCATCCGATGATATAGGGTGGCATGCAGGCTGTGGTTACAAAGCACATGAGACAAGCCAGCACACCAGGGTCTTCACTTTTAGTCCTAAAGCCAATCATCCTCTAAAAGGAGACCTTCATTCCCTGAGAGACTGCTTGTCCTTGTTTAGACTTGGTATTAACTGAGGCCTGACTGCTGGGAAGCCACGTGTTCTCACGCCAGACTAGTTCGTGTTTAGCATGGCCTCCCTCCTCCAGCCATGGACTGAATCAGCTAATTATTTCCCATCATAAGCTACCCATTGTGGGCAGGCCAGGGGTCCAGCAGCACCTGATGTCCACCCTGGCTTGACTAGAGGAGAAAACGAGAGGGCCTCGCAAACCCTTAGGGCATATCCAGGAAACCTCTTCTCGTAGCAGGGGACATAAAGGGAGAAACATCCACAACAGCTCTTGATCCCTTCAGGACCCCTCAGCACCCCATGGAAAAAAAGTTGCTGCAACATTTATAAAGTCTCTTCCCTTCCCAGGAACTGCCTTTGGGTACTAATAATTTATGCATCATTCTCTTTGCAAACACATGCTTAAATAAACACACCAAAAGTGGGAATTAGAGCAAGAGAGACAGCCCCAAGCCCCCTAACCTCCCACCCCCACACCCCCACCCAACCCGCCTGTCTGGAATTCTGGCTTCTTGTATTATTTGTTATTCTTACTAAAAAATTACTCATGAGGAAGAGTGAATACGAAGACTCTCCCCTTGGGATGGTTTTAGTACTTTTTTAATTTGGCAGATAAAGCAGTTAGCAATTCAAGAGAGAGCTGAGTAGTTTCAATTCCCTCACCCACTTTATTGATTCATAACAGCATTCACATTTTCACAGTTCATGGTATTCTGAAATCATTTGTAAGCCCTTAGTTGTTATCGTCCCTCAAGGGTCACCTTGCTTTGGAAGCCAATAAACACCACTGTAGACAGGAAGTGAATAATGTAAAGGGATAGAGTGAGTCAGAAACAGAATCAGGAACAGGAATTTTGTCAGTTTTAAAATTCTGGAGCCATCTTCTATGTAGACTTGGAAGGATAGTCAGAGTGGTAACTGGGTGGGGAGGTGACATGCATGTGACTCTTTATAGTCAGGATGACAAACTTCTGGCAAAATTATAAATTTTGCCTCACTGTGAATCATGCATTCATTTATTCAGCAACCATGGGCTGGGCACCTACTCTGTACCAAGTATTGCGTTAAATACTAAAAATGCAAAAGTGCATAGTCTAATAAAAGAAAGAGACATGAAGTCACAATGACTTTGAAGTAAGCTCAGTACCTGCTATAAGGGAGGAAAGAAGCTCCTGATCTATCCTCTTTGATTGAGTGGCTGGGACTCACACATCAAACTGATAAAAGATTAACATGAGGAAAAAACAGAATTTATCTATATATGCAATAGATGTACTAATTGGAGAACAGCGATGAGTAACTCAATGGAATGTTAGAATGTGGAGTTTATATACCATCTTAACAAAAGGCAATAAATTTGTGGAGAAATGACAAAGCAAGCAAAAAGGGATTGGGACTTCTAGGGGTGGTAAATTGTGGAACGGTAAATATATGGGAAAAATTAATGAATGATAAGAGTTATTTCATTAACATTTGTTTGTGCAGACCCAACCTGGTGCCCTTTTTGTCTCTAGTGATAATTGTTATTTTTCAACTCTGGATATGGGAAAAGGAAAGGGGAACAACACCAGCAAGGGAAATTTATATTCTGCCTTCAGATAGAAAAAGGGAGGATAGAAAACTTTTCCTCCATTTGCTGCTTCTCAATCACCTTCAGCTCAAAATAATTCTTGAGCCAAAGTGGCATCTTCAAGACTGGCATATTCTGATCTCCTGCACTGCAGTCTGCTCATAGTATTATGGGAACAGCCTTGGGAAGATTCAGTTCTTCCTGGGGGAGGCAGAGAGTGGTCAATGAATATTCTCCAAGGACGGGACAGTTGAGCCAGTCATGGGCAGTAAGTTTTTTAAGTAGAAAAATGAGGGAAATACATGCCAGGCAATGAGAACAACCCAAGCAAAGGCAGAGCAGCGTGTGAGAGCTCGGGCCACTGGGCTATGTTGTGCGGGGAGGGCCACTAAACATCGGGAACCAGGGTAGGCTCTTGGGACACAGGACCGTCTCCTGGCAATGGGTGGTAGACAAGGAGTAAGAATGAATGAAGACAGGCAATAAGAAGCCAGAGAGAAAAAAGTAATATTGCAGAGGTCTGGGAAAAGATCAAGAAACAAGAAAGGAACAGCAACTAGTTTTCTCAAGGGGTATGATTAGGGAAGGAATAGAAAGAGATTCTGCTGACTCTTTCTCCTACACGCACAGCTGGCCTCAATCCTGATTCTTTAACGAAGAAGCAAAAAAGGAAATACAACAGCATCTTCTATCACCTCTTATTATTGAAGTAGAATTTAATTTTTAAAAATACGATTCATGGGGTAAATTACTAGTTTCCATTTTTCCAAGAAAAAGCCTGTTTTAGAGGTTGACCTTGATTTCTACCTCAATAAATTTCAGAAGGAGCAAATATCTAGACATAAAAATGTACATTTTAATTAAAATACTAAAATAAAGCATAGGTAATTGATTTATAATTTTAGCACACAACTTTTTAGATGGTCACTTGACCCTATGTATTTGAATCAACAATTCCATTCATGGGATTTTTTTTTCCCCCCAAGGCCATAATGGGTCAAGGTGACAGAGAAAGATATACAAGGATGGTCATTAAACATTTTTGTAATGGTGAAAAATTGGAAACAACTTAAACGTTGATTAAATAAATTATAGCATATCCATACAATTAAGCCCAAACAGCCAATTAGAATAATGATATATTACCACACTGATACTCTGTTGCCTGAGCACTGTTGGTAGGAAAGGTTGCTCCTGTTACAGCCCTGACAGTAGTTTATGTCTGTGCCGGTTGATCCATCCTCACCAACACCAGGGGGTGTCGTTCACATGCTTGTTATCTAGAGCTGTCCTTTCTGCCCATCAACAGACAGGTCTGCCCATGGGCACAGGCCATTGGTCTCAACTACGTATGGTTTGCCCTGTAATGCCTTCCGAATGGCCAGCTGAAAAGATTGATAGTCGAGAGCAGAGGACCTGAGGCACCTGATCCACAGACCAGACACTCAGGAGGCTTCTTTGTCCTCCTGAAGTACAGGCCAAGTTTTGGTGTTCATCAAATGAGTGATCAATGACAGGCTATCACATCTACTGCAAAAATATATGGCACTTCCCTCTCCACCTCCACAGTGGGCGGTGAAAATTAATTGAGTTCAGGCTGTGAAAAACTTAAGCTGCTATATGAAATGCAAAATCATTAAGCGTCAGAGGTTGTAACATTCTGCTTGTGGCCTTGGGACTGAAACACCAGATGTTGTGCCCAATAATGACTTCACTTCTCATCCAACTTCAATAACTCAAGATTGAGTGCATTTGGGGTTTTGACCTTGCACTGCTATACCGAGATTCAGCAGAGGCTAACTACCCCCAAGACTCCTTCCAGAGAACTGGGACCTCAGGATCATCTTCAACACCTTCACAGAGAGTACGGAGACAAAGCCCTTGCCACAGAGACCCGCCATGCCACAACACCAGGTGGAAACGCACCATTGCTTGAGTTGGTGAGTGAAGAGGGCCGTTGTTTGTGTTATTTGAGGGCTGTCGAGGGAAGAGAATTGGGTAAGCTCATTTAGAACTTACTAGAACACTTCTCAAAAAGATGTCTCAGCGTGGAGCATAGTTAAGACATATACTTAAGAGTAATCATCTCCAAATGAGTGATTTTTGTTTTCTTGTTTATGTCCTTATTTACTTGAGTTGTCCTGTCTCAAGGAATAAAGAAGGAATTTATGTAATAAAAGTGGTGTGAGTCACCCTTTCAAACCTTTAAGATTGGTTTTCAAACTGTTAAAAATTCTTGTAGGTCCACCATGAAAGTTGCCATAGAAGCCTGAAGTTACCACAGCTTATAAGGAAGTGGTTATTGATTATGACGGATGGAGAAAGTGTAAGCTGCCTGTGTTTCATTCAGACTCAGACTAGCTCTGGTTAGAGAAGTCAACTCAAAGGAGGAAAAGAGGAAGTTCTGCAAAAATAAATTCAAGGGTCAACTAGCAGTGGATAAAAACACAACTATGATCTCTGTGACTCTTTCCTCTTTTATCTGACATTTTTTCACTTCTGCATGATAAAGAAAATAGAGACATGGCATGCTGGAAAGAAAACTAAAGCTGTTTCTTTAATTAAGTCCACTAACCTCGGAAGGAAGTCTGAAGTGTTCTTGTGGCATCGACAGACAAATGATAGTAACTGCTAAGACAGAAACTACTTGGAAAAACTGTTGATTTTAGATTCAGAGAAAATGAATAAGGAAAAGTTAAAGATTGATGAGAAAGGGATAAAATGTGCTATGAGAATTTTTTCTAAAATTCATGTTTTAAAAAAAAATGAGTTCATAATGGATTTTAGGTGAAATTCCTTTAATAAAGAGTTACATGTTTCCTGACTATGTATAAGAAATTCATGATTGTGACTCTGAGAGACTTGAATAAAAGGACCGGCATGTCTTTTGCCCTGTGATGGCCTGCCTAAATTGCAGGGCTATAAAAAGGAAAACCACATTTAAAAGTTTCAACCCTAAGTTGACTTTATCTTACAGAAGAATTTCATGTGCATGCTAAAATACATACATATAGCATAGAATGTATATATAATTTCCTGATAAAATCTTCTGTTTTAGTGTACTTACATCTGGGTACATAACCTCCCCATATCTCTTTGGTATTCTTATTTGTTCTGCTTTTCCATTTTACATATTTTCCCCTAAGTGCCAAACATTAATAAAATTGCTAGCATTGATTATTTTTCCTTCACTAATACATCCCTTTGAGCCTGTTTCCCCAGCAACAAATAACTGGGGACAACCTACCCTTTGCTGACACATGAGAATCCTATAATTGCAGACAGGAACAAAGATTCTAAAGGAAGTCTTGGTCTTCAATTCTTAGATTATTCTCCCCGCATCTTCTAGCCCTCCCCTCATGCCCTTTCATCTGACCCCAGTTCTGTTGTGACAGATTGTTATAATAATGACAGTGAATCATGGCTTTCTGGGTCGATGTCCCTTTGGTTCTTCCATTAAAAGATGGAGTCTATTTCTGCACCTCTTGAATCTGGAAGGTCCTTGAAACCCACTTGGACCAATAAAATGTAGCAGAAGTAGCATCGTGCAAGTTCTGGAGGTTAGGTCTTAGGATCCTGAGACCACCATGCTGTGAAGAAGTCCATTCTGGTCTGTTGGAAGATAACAGACTGTGTAAAAAAGAACAGAGATACCCCATCCCACAGTCAGCACCATCTGCTGACAGTAAGTGATACCATCTTAGACCCTCAGCCCCAAACTCCCAGGTGACGACAGCCAAGTAAGTGAGTCCAGGCAAGACAAGTAACAGAACCAGCCAGATTTCCAGCCCTCAGGATCATTAGAGATAATAAATCATTGTGCTTTTTAAGCCACTCAGTTTTAGGGTGGCTTGTTATACAGCGATTGATAACTGATACATCCTCCAAGAAACTATGTCTTGCAGAAAGAATTCTACAAAAGGATCAGAAATAAACCATAATTTAACCTCCTTCCTTTGATCTACTCCCACCCCGGGTGCACATTCTCCTGCAGCCTACATTCTGGACACATGCCATTAAACATTCATTCTTTGGAGGAGGCTTTGTTCTGGCC
Organism: Theropithecus gelada; assembly: GCF_003255815.1. NCBI lineage: Eukaryota > Metazoa > Chordata > Mammalia > Primates > Cercopithecidae > Theropithecus > Theropithecus gelada. Next base: position 64,406,076 of record NC_037685.1, on the reverse strand, counting down.
TGTCTCTTAAATTATTGAAGAATTCCTCTTATGTTCATTTTTCTGCCTGTTAACAAATGTTTGAGGGAGGGAAGAAGGAAGATGGCTTAAGCTGAACTCCCAGAAGGCAGAGGCAAGATACTCAAACATTATTTCGTGTATTCCCAGGATAAAGCCCCGAACAGTAGGCACTGAATAAACTTTACTTGAAGATAGCAATAAGAGGGAAGGCCACCATCAAAGACATTGGATCACAATCTTATTCAGGACATGCAAAGCATCATGTACTTGGTCTTAAAAACCAAAATCTTTTAAAGATCGGAACAGCCAGAGGCAGAAACAAGATTGGGTTGTAATATTTTAAGGCTACCGCAAGATGTACATCAAATAAATTCTGCTACATTTTCAGCAAACTCTCTTCTCAAATATGAAGCACATTAGTAATTTGCCATGAGGGGGAAAGCACATCATAACAGCATCTTGTTGTAAGAGGAAAGTACACTTATGGGGAAAGTGCCAGATGTTTCCTTCAGTGAGGAACTATGTACAGGATTCAGAAAATACCCAGGGTTTGAAAGTTGTGCTGTAGAAGCACCAGTTAGAACTGAAAATCTCCTGGGTTCCTTTAATAATACCACAAAACAAAATGAACAGAAATTTTGGAAGGATTCTTCTGAGCAAATCCATGTTTCATAGAACAAAAGTCAAACATGCACAGCTTCCACCTAAATTCACCAGATAGTGCTGCACACATGGTGAATAATTCAAAAGTAACAGACAAGTGATTTTGTTAACCTTATGGCCTTGGTTCATTTTTTTTGTTTTGTTTTCTTGGGGGTTTGTTTGTTTGTTTGTTGAGACAGAGTTTTGCTCTTGTCTCCCAGGCTGGAGTACAGTGGTGTGATCTTGGCTCATTGCGACCTCCACCTCCCAAGTTCAAGTGGTTCTCCTGCCTCAGCCTCCCAAGTAGCTGGGATTACAGGCACCTGCCACCATGCCCGGCTAATTTTTTGTATTTTTAGTAGAGACAGGGTTCCACCATGTTGGGCAGGCTGGTCACAAACTCCTGAACTTGGGCCTCCCAAAGTGCTGGGATTACAGGCAGGAGCCACAGCACCCGGCCCTATGGCCTTGGTTCCTTATCAGTCTACTAGACTTTGAATGCTATACCAAACAAGGAGGTCACACAAACATCTAGAAGCAGTATTCAAATCTAGACCACTATTGAAATTGGCTTAGTCCAGTTGAAATCAACTCCAAGTTTAAACGGCTTGAGTCAGGAAATTATTTTGGGTAGCATTTCCCAGCAAGGTGGTCTGATGAGTGAGATTTGTTCTTACTATGTTGTTGCTGCTGCTGTTACTGGTTTATATCTTTTGTTTGGTTTGGTTTGGTTTGGTTTGGTTTGGTTTGGTTTGGTTTGGTTTGGTTTGGCTTGGCTTGGTTTGGTTTGGTTTGGGAGTTTCTTTCAGTTGGTCTTAATGCTCAGAATTTTTTCTGTGTCACTGCCAGATATTAAGTGATAGTTGGCTCCCCGACAGCCTGCATTCTGAAAAATAATAAAACTTAGGCCACCAGAGGTATAAAATAAATAAAAACCACCAAACCAAGTTTATTAACTTTCCAGGCAAGGAAGCACACACTAGCAAAGAAATACACTGAATAGTTAGCAGAGAGGGAGAAAGTTAGGGATTTTTCAGTCTAGAAAGTGACGGCTCACAGATTAAGGTTTGAACACCAGCACTGCAGGTGGCCCCAGTGAATCCATAGGCCTGAACCCAATTAACTCAAACAAATCCAGTCATTCACTGGTCAAGCAAGAGTCTTTGGTTGGGTGCATAGGGGTTGGTGTTTGGGTCCATTTCAGTTGCTTAGAATTGGTTAGGCAGAGACACAACGTTGATTTTGATACCTCCTAGGACAAATGTGGCTGAAAGTGGACATTTTTGCTTTGACAACTCCATCTGCTCCTCCTCTATGAAAGCTCCATCTAGGGCTGGGTGCAGTGGCTCATGTCTGTAATCAACACTTTGGGAGGCCAAGGCAGGTGGATCCCCTGAGGTCAGGAGTTTGAGACCAGCCTGGCCAACATTGTGAAACCCTGTCTCTACTAAAAATACAAAAATAGCCAGGCATGGTGGCGCGTGCCTGTAATTCCAGCTACTTGGGAGGCTGAGGCACGAGAATTGCTTGAACCCAGGAGGCGGAGGTTGCAGTGAGCCAAGATCATGCCATTGCACTCCAAACTGGACAACAAGAGTGAAACTTTGTCTCAAACAAAAAAAAAAAAAAAAAAAGCTCCATCTATGACAAGGGGTGCGTTTGGTGATTTGTCTCCCTTTATAGTCTTAAGCTCAGTGTTCGAGAATTTTGCAGCCATCTTTGGTAAATGTAAAACGTGTCTACGAATGAATGCAGTTCACATGTTCAAGGGGTCTCCACTGCCCTGCCCTGGTTCTACTCTAGAATTAGCCCTTCTTCCAAACTCTACTTTTATCCAACATGCCAGGATCCTAGCTTTGGACTTCTCTTTGAACAGCAAATAGTAGCTGGTAAAAAATACTTTTGTATGACTACATTAGACAATTGTGATCCCCTCCGAGCAATTGTGTTCCCCAGAATTCTTGGTAGATTTTAGGAATATTGATGTGGAAATGTCAAAGAATGCTTTCACAACACAGCAGATGATGGAGAAGGGGCGGGGGATGATAAAGAAGAGAGAATAGAAGGTAGGAGGAAAGGGAAGAAAAAGAGCTTAATGAATATCATTGTGGTGAAGTGCAAAGAGAGATGAAAGAAAAATGGTGTGGGAGAAAAATGATAGCATGGAATAAACCTAACTGAGCCAGGGCCTTATGTGACCAGAAGGCCAGAGAGAAACAACAGCAGCTGGAGAAGGCTGCAAAGCTAAGCAAGTTCATTTTGCACAGTCCGGGCAGGAAAATGCTGTTGGCTAGAACAGAAAATAACGTGATTTTTCCCCCTGCTGATGCTTCTCTGGGATCCTGCCAAGGCTCTATTCTGCAGAACCAAAAACTAAATAGACTAATTTATTCAGATGTGCTCCCTTCGTTCTCTCCCTAGAATGGTATTCAACCTGCCCAGGATACCAGAAATTTCTGTGAATTTGGATGACAAGGCATTAGCCAGCATGTTTCTCTCCATCCCACAACACCTGCTGCTGAAGAGGAAGCATTTGCCCCTTGCATGCAAATCGTTTTTTGTAAATGAAGCCTCTAATGAGCACTCTCATGGAAGTACCCTAGAGCAGGTAACACTTACATGAGGCACAAAGTCAAAAATGAAAAAGAAACTCATTATCTGCAAGCCCAGAGCTAAGCATTTGCTATAAAACCACTATTCTCAATCTTTTCCTTGAACATAATTAATAGTTCTCCAAAATCCTCTGTGAATATTTGCCCAGCTATGGCAACCAGAGCCCTTGCTGTAGTAGGTTCAGAATCAATGTTAGAACTGTAAAAACCTTAGAGATCATCCAGGTACATGCCTTCTTCTCTCAGAAGAGGACGTTGCAGCCAAGGGAGTTGTGCGAATTACTCAGGGTTACTCTACTAAATAGGAAAAGGTCTCCTAATTCTCAGTACAACGTTCATTTCACTGCCCTATGACACACATCCTAACTCATCACCCACACTCTCTCCTCCACCTTCATCATGTCCCTTGCCACTGAAGAATTCCTTTTTCTGCCACAACAGAAAATCTAACAGACAGTGGTTAAAACCATAAAGATAATTCCTGTTTCCCACATGAGAGGCTGGATGTAGGTGGCCCCAGGGTTTGTCTGCTGCTCAGCGATGTGATCAAGAACCCAGGCTTTTCTCATCCTTCTGTCTGGGCACCCGCAGTGTGCAAATCCTTCATCCTTGAACCTGTGACTTCATGGTGACCGGATGGCTTCCACAGTTCCAGGCATTATGTAGTCACGCCAATGCCCAAGCAGAAAAGAAAGGGACAGACAGAAAAGGACTTTGCTATTAGACCAGGGAGGAAAATCTTTTCCAGAAATAAGATTTCCTTTTATGTCTCCTTGGCCAAAACCAGATCCTGTGGTCATCCCTAGCTGCAAGAAAGCCCGAGAGAGAAATTATGCGGCAAATGGTAATGTTGCCATCATTAAAAAAACAGGATTATGTCACAAGGAAGAAAGGTGTGTGGCTGTTAGGCAAGTATATCAGTTAACTATACAAAAAAAAAATTCTGGAAAATCTTTTCCAGAAATAAGATTTCCTTTTATGTCTGCTTGGCCAAAACTAGATCCTGTGGTCATCCCTAGCTAGAAAAAAAAAAAAAAGCCTAAAAGAGAAATTATGTGGCAAATAGTAACACTGCCATCATTAAAAGAACAGGATTATGTAACAAGGACGAAAGGTGTATGGCTGTTAGGCAAGTATATCAGTTAACTACACAAAAAAGACACCAGAAAAAATTATCTCTAAATATGCTGGGTTAACTCAGGAATAGAAATAAGATTATAATCTGGAATGCATGAAATGGCAAGCCACCAATGCATTCAGTGAGGGAAGGGTAAGGGGACTTTTAATAGCAAAAAACAGATTTACCCAAGCTGCTTGGAAACAGAGTTCATCGGTTCCAGAGGTTTGAAGCCAGAGTTCTTGTCAGTTCGTTGGTGGAGATGTCATTACCAGGCAACTGTTCTTTCAAGAACATGTTATGTGAATTAGCGCAGTTCTAAAGAAGGTCTGATGATGAACCTTATCAAAGCAGGAGATGCATGAAGGACTCCAGAGGTTTTTAGAAAGTCCCTGGAAGTAGTTCTTACCCCAGACACATAAGCATGAGCCTCCTCTCCGTCTGGCCTTCCCAGCTCTATTTTGCCTGAGTCTGACAAAAGTGATTTCATCCTACTATCTGCAACTCTCACACTATCAACATGCAACAAACCTCCAAAATTCAGTGGTTTAAAACAGTACCCATTTATTGTTTCTCTGGGACATAGAGGTCAGCTGATCCCACTGAGCTCATCAGATGGTTCTGCTGCTCTCAGTTGAGTTTGTTCAGAAACTATAGATCACCAGGACGTCCACACGGAGCTAGGCTCTGCTCCACGAGTCCCTCCTCCTTCTGGACCAGCAGGCTACTGAGGAATGCTCTTCTCATAGCAAAGGCCCAGACACAGGAATGCAAGCAGGATCACGCAGGGCCTCCTACCATCTAGACTGATGACCAGGACACTGTCACCTGCTGTCTCATTCTATCAGCCAAAGCTAGTCATATGGCCAAACCTGAAGTCAGGGCTGGAGAAACCTACTAGTGGAAGGAGCTGCAAAGTCACCTGGCACAGAGTGTGGGTCCAAGGAAAAGTGAGGATGTGGCCCCGCATAGTGGCTCATGCCTGTATTCCCAACACTTTGGGAGCCCAAGGCAGAAGGATTGCTTGAGCCCAGAAGTTTGAGACTAGCCTGAGCTACACGGTGAAACCCTGTCTCTACAAAAAATAGGAAAAGTATCTGGATGTGGTGGTGTGCTCTCCTAGTCCAGGCTACTCAGGAGGCTGAAGTGGGAGGATCACCTGAGCCCAGGAAGTGGAGGCTGCAGTGAGCTATGATCATCTCTACACTCTAGCTTGGGTGACACAGTGAGACTCTGTCTCTCAAAGAAAACAAAAAGAAAAGTAACGATGTGGGGCCAATGATGCAATCTGGCTCACTAAGCAACCAATGCCATGTGCTCCACTTTTTTGCATTCACTCCCAATCTCCCTCCCCAAACGCACTCACTGTGCTTTCCTTTTGCTTCCTTCTCTACTCTCCTCCACCACCTCTATCACCTTTTTTTCTTTTCTTTTTTTTTTTAATTATACTTTAAGTTCTAGGGTACATGTGTACAACGTACAGGTTTGTTACATATGTATACATGTGCCATGTTGGTTTGCTGCATCCATTAACTCATTATTTACATTAGGTATTTCTCCTAATGCTATCCCTTCCATAATCCCCCAACCCATGACAGGCAAAGGTGTGTGATGTTCCCCACCCTGTGTCCAAGTGTTCTCATTGTTCAATTCCCACCTATGAGTGAGAACATGCGGTGTTTGGTTTTCTGTTCTTGTGACAGTTTGCTTAGAATGATGGTTTCCAGCTTCATCCATGTCTCTACAAAGGACATGAACTCATCCTTTTTTATGGCTGCATAGTATTCCATGGTGTATATGTGCCACATTTTCTTAATCCAGTCTATCACTGATGGACATCTGGGTTGGTTCCAAGTCTTTGCTATTGTGAATAGTGCTGCAATAAACATACGTGTGCATGTGTCTTTATAGCAGCATGATTTATAATCCTTTGGGTATATCCCCAGTAATGGGATGGCTGGGTCAAATGGTATTTCTAGTTCTAGATTCTTGAGGAATTGCCACACTGTCTTCCACAATGGTTGAACTAGTTTACAGTCCCACCAACAGTGTAAAAGTGTTCCTATTTCTCCACATCCTCTCCAGAACCTGTTTCCTGACTTTTTAATGATCACCATTCCAACTGGTATCACCATTTTTTTCTTATATCTCTGTACACAGTGGGGTGGCCATGGAAGTCCTTGGTGGAGAGTGAGTGGATGTGGGATGTAGGGTGCTGTTAGCACTAAGTGGGGTGCTCCATGGCCCCTGCAGCCAGGAGCAGTGTTCTCACCCAGCAGGGGAGCTCTGCCTCCCCACATGTGTAGGGACAGTAGGAGGAGTGTGACCTCAATGCCCGGCTCTTCCCAGACTCAGGCTTGAGCCAATCCTGCTGGTGTTTCCACCATGGAGCCTGCCAGAGGCCTCAGGAATCTTACATGACTGTGCCTGACTGCAAATGGCCACGGAGGCTTTTCAGACACAGTCTCTGTTTATCTGAAGGCACTTTGGCAGTGCTGCCGTCCCAGAGCCCCGACACATGACCCAAGCCTTGGATTAAATCCGCGCTTCATTCCTTTCTCAGTGTGCATTTCAAGTGAGAAGAGCGCTCATGAGGAAGTCGTCTTTCGCCTGCTTTACTCTCTGAAAACAAATTGATACTGAATGCAGCCTGCTCACCATTTGCTTACTTGCCAATTTTAAAAAGTGTATTCTCTAATGAATACATTAGTAGTGTGTCTGTGTTTTCAACAGAAATGGTGGAAATTGATTGAAGAAGACCTTCAGATTCTCTAATGAATACATTAGTAGTGTGTCTGTGTTTTCAACAGAAATGGTGGAAATTGATTGAAGAAGACCTTCAGAGTGAGGGTGGATTCCCAATGAACCCTATGAACCAGCTGGATTGATGATCCTAGTTCTAGTCACTCCTCTCCTCCTTCCTTGGTTAGGTTTTTCTTGCCATAACCTCATGTTCACAACTACTAAAGGGAACAAAGTATTCTCAGCCCCAAACACAGGCTGCCTCTGCCAAGCCACGCAGGCGATGAGTAGACACAGCACACTAGGGAACACATTTGGAACTTTTTTCTGTTCCATTTCCCTCTGGGCAAATGGCAAAGGATGGCCTTTGACACCAAACTACTGGAGCCTGCATCTGAGCAGAGGCTGGCTTTAGATGGCTTTTCAACTAAAACAGGAAGAGGCAGTGGGGCTGTCATGAGGATGCTCTTCAGTGGGAGCCAGGGAACCTGGATTCTAACCCCAATTCCTTCTGTCCCTAGAGCTGAGATCTCAAGCTCGTCACTCATCCTCTTGGAGCCTTTGTTTCATCATCAACATACGGGCTTGCAGCCAGGGAAAGATCCTCACCATTCATTTTTCACTTGACTGGCCAGATGAGCAGTGCCTTGAGGCATAAGCCACATAAATGTCTTCACTTTGTAAAGTTGAGCAACGCAGCTCTGAAGAGCACTGCTAGTCCTTGAATGTATCCATCATTGGGTCCTCTCCACATCTAATCAATCCTGGTATAATTCCTTCTACTCTGTTGTGGAGAAAGCACGGCAAAGTCTATAAGTAGTCAAGACATTGTGAGATAGTCTTCTTGGCAAATAGGTCAGTAAAATCAATCACTAGTTTGTTTCAAGGGCTGGTGCCATTCTGGAACAGCTCATAGAGGCTCAAAGACCGGGGCTATTGAGAAAGACTGACATGGTCTTCTCTGGTGGAGTTTATGTTCTAATAGTGGGATGTGTGCCATTAGCAAGCAATTAAATAGATGCTAATTTCAACTAGTAATAAGTTTATGTAATACTACATATTCAGTAATAGTTTCAGTAATAAGTTTATGAGAACTGGAACAGTGCACCAAGCCCAACAGACTGAACTGTAGCCCCCCAAGGTTCTATGTTGAAGCCCTAATCCCCACTGTGATGATATTTGGAGACTGGGCCTTTGGGAGGTGATCAGAGTTAGATGAGGGCCCTTGTGATGGGATTAGTGCCCTTATAAGAGACACAAAAGAGCTTGCTCTTTCTCTCTGGCTTTTAAGGACACCACAAAAAGGCAGTCATCTACAAGCCAGGACGAGAACCTTCACCAAGGATCCCAGTTAGCCAGCACCTTGATCTCGGACTTTGCAGCCTCCAGAACTGTTAGAAAATAAGTTCCTGTTGGGTAAGCCATAAGGCTGTGGTATTTTGTTATGGCAGCCTGAGCTGACATTATTTGATAGAGAGTACATGGGCATAGGAAAAGTCTCACTGAAGAAGAGGTTTTGAGCTGATGCCTGAAAGACAAGAAGGAGCTATGTACCCCCTGACCATTTGAATTTTTATTTAGATCTTATATTAATTTTATAATAAAGAAATGTTTATCATATGCTCAAATATAAGGTGATCCCAATACCAGAGGATCCTGCTTTTAAATAAAAATACCTAAAAAATAAGTGTTTTGACTAACTCAAATATATAACCCTTAGGGGTATAGCAAAAATAGTCAAATATCTGCTTAACATATTTAATGAACTACTCATACTGTTTTTTAAATATTGCTTTTTCTCATCTCTCATTTATGCAACAATTTTATCCAAATTTTTATATTTCTTGATCATCAGAGTCAATTTCTAACAAATGACTTTTGAGTCATCTAAGAATTTTCCAAGTAGATTAACTTCCTGGTAATATGTGTTGCTTGACACATTGCATTGTCAGAGGGTATTTATCCCAGACCTCAACTAGCCATTCTCATTATGTTAGGAGAGGTCCTTTCATTTTTATTTTTTTAATCTTATAGGTGCACGTGGTAGGAAAAATAATGAACCCCCAAAGATGTCCACGTGCTAATCCCCAGAACCTGTGAATATGTTAGGTTACATAGCATAGGGGAATTAAGGTGGCAGATGGAATTAAGATTGCTAATCAGCTGACCCTAAAATATGGAGATTATCCTGGATCATCCAGGAACATCTAATATAATCACAGGGGTTCTTAAATGTGGAAGAGACTGCAGAAGGGTAGGTCACAGTAATGTGATACGAGAATGACCCAACCTACTCTCAAGATGGAAGAGACAGCCGTGAGTCAGGCGTGCAGCCTGCAGGAGCTGGAAAAGGCAAAAGATAAGGGATTCTTCCATAGACACTTCAGAGGGAAGATAGCCCTCTGGACACCTTGATTTTAGCCCAGTGAGACGTTTTTTGGACTTCTAAGCTCCAGAACTGGGGGGCTAATAAGTCAGAGTTGTTTTAAGCCATTGCATTTGAAGTAATTTGTTACAACAACCATGAAAAAAGAGTAACACAATGCATAATCTTGATAATAGAGTAACACAATGCATAATCTTGATCATAGAGTAACACAATGCATAATCTTGATCATAGAGTAACACAATGCATAATCTTGATCATAGAGTAACACAATGCATAATCTTGATGTTCTTGATTTTCACGATGGAACCACATTCTGTATCACTCTACTAAGTAATAATTTTTTTTTTTGGAGATAGAGTCCTGCTCTGTCACCCAGGCTGGAGGGCAATGGTGTGATTTGGGCTCACTGCAGCCTCCACCTCTCAGGTTTAAGCAATTCTCCTGCCTCAGCCTCCCAAGTAGCTGGGACTACAAGTGTGCGCCACCAAGCCCAACTAATTTTTGTATTTTTGATAGAGGCGGGGTTTTGCCATGTTGGCCAGGCTAGTCTCAAACTCCTGACCTCAAGTGATCTGCCTGCCTCGGCCTCCCAAAGTGCTGAAATTACAGGCGTGAGCCACTGTGCCGGGCCTCTAAGTGATCTTTCAAAGGCTTACTTGAAACAATACTGAAGACATGCTATTATGAAGCCATTCCTCCTCGGATCAATTGGTAAATTTTATTTAATCTCTCTCCAGCTCTCATTCCATCAGATGACTCATATGTGCCTAAAACTAGAATTAATGGAGGTTATATCAGGCTAATGCTCTTTTCAACAAAGAAGAGAAAAGGTTGTTGTTCACAATTACGTAATTGAGTATATGCCCTGAAATACAAGAAACTTTTCTTATAAGTGACTCTTTTCCGAGGATAATTTTGAGGGCAAATCTTACTTGTAGCAATTTTTGTTTATATAGTATTATAGCATAATTTAAGGAGAAATGTTTTGGACCCACCAGACTGCCATCGTTTTTCCTCTCTAGCCTGCTGACCCTGCCTTTCTTGATATACGTCAATTGAATTGCAGTGCTACCCTCGGTTTACTAATGTTTCTGATTGGAATATCACTGCTTTCCCTCCCAGGAAACCCTGGACTCCTTAGGCTACCGGTTATACCTAGAGCTGAGGTGGTTTTGCCTCAGTCACTCAGGAAATAAAGGCTTATTTTACACACTTCTCCTGGGATGAGGGGACCACTCACCCTCCACTAGCACCTCCATCAGTTCTTCCCGGGAGGTCTGTTTCCGTGCATTTGTCCACTGACGCACACACCAGAAGCAGCTGGCAACTTCTGTCAAGTGAGAGAAGAACCCAAATTTAATTTCTGGTGGGCCGTCTTCCGGTTGGCCAGCTGTGCATCGTGCAAGAATTATTTACAAATAACTTTGTTCCTTCCTCCTGACTGTAAGTTACTGGATGTTGGGTGCAGTGTGTCTCCCTTTCCTATCCATAATATGTGTTGTGCTCTAGATACTTTTGAACACATTATTTCATTTTATCCTTATAGCCACCTTGTGATATAAGAAGTAATATCCCATATTTTATAGATAACAGAGAGGAAGTTCAACTGAAGTTCAAAGAAGAGAAATAACTTGTACACAAAAGCACATGGTCAGTAAGTAACAGAGCCCAGATCTGAATCAAAGTTTGTCCTACTCCACAATCAATTCTCATCGTATGATACCTAATGTGTGAAGGTGCTATGCTAAGAAAAAGAAGAAAATGAATTACATTATCCCAGCCATCTTGTTGTGCTTGTTACGTACAGAATTTAGCTCAGGATTCTTGGTATGTGTGGTTTGAACTATATGAAATTGCCATTTTGTAGATTAAAAATAGTCATATCTTAGAAATGTTTATGGCCACAGTCGAAGGTCTGTTGAATTGGAACGAATAGTAGTCATCAGGTTACAGGGGCTTTGTAGTCTGACTAGCCAGGTTCAAATCCTTCCTCTGCCACTTGCTAGCTGCGTGATCTTGGGCAAGCTGTGTGACTTCTCTGGGTCTTGGTTTCCTCGTCTATAAAGTACGGATAATAATATCACCTAACCCATAGGGGTGTTGTGAGGATAAAAGGGGTTACTATTTGTAAATCACTAAATAGGCTGCATAATACATAATAAGTACTTCATAATAAGTATTAGCTATTGGCATTACTCCTGCTACTCATCCTCCTATGAGCCATTGGCATTAGTTTATAGGAGTGAACTAATTCTGCATTTGGGGAGTTGTGGTAGCTGGGAGAGGGGTGGGGGTGGTAGAGAACAGGAAAGGAGAGCTGAGCCGTGAGAAGGACAGAACCTGTAGGACAAGGACATTTATTATGAATTCCTTAACCATTTCACTAACCACCTTCTCAGGGCCCCAGAGAGCAAGGCTGGAAGACAGAGTTCCCATTTGACCCTTCCTTCTTGGCCCCCACCTCTAAAGACCTAGGGAGATTTCTTCCTTGCCTCTCCTTTAGCTCTCATCTAATCATACCTGAGCACCACGAAGACAACTTGGCCATTATGAGGAAGCAGAGCCCACAGGGAATGGGTGTTTGGATTGAGGACCTTTGGGAAGACTACCGCAAAGCCACTTGCCTCGCCCTCTCAGTTTGCAAAAGCTCAGAGGCTGGAGCATCTGCCCAGGTGCCAGGACTGGGAAGACCGATGGGGAAAAGAAGCTGCTGTTTCATTTACCAGTGCAAAACCAGACAAGAGCAACATGGCTTCGCCTCCTGGGCCTGCTTTAACAAATCACCACAGACTGAGTGGCTTAAAACCACAGAAATGTGCCCTCTCACATTCGAGAGGCCAGGCTCTCCCTAATGACTCTAAGGACAGCTTCCATTCCCCTTCCTACTTCTGATGGTTGCTGGTGGTGATGGGGTGGCGTGTGTGTGTGTGTGTGTGTGTGTGTGTGTGTGTGTGTCTGTGTCCCTGTTTTATCTTCCTATAAGGACACCAGTCATTGAATTACAGTCTATCCTATAGTATGACTTTGTCTTAACTTAACTAATTACATCTGACCTACAGAGACCCCATTTCCAAATAAGGTCACGTTTCTTTTTTAGTCCTTGTAAATTGACAAATTATAATTTTATAATATACTAATGGAGTACAATATGATGTTATAATACTGGTATACAATGTGGAATGATTAAGTCAAGCAGTTCACATATTCATCACCTCAGATATTCATTTTTTGTGGTGAGAACATTTGAAACTTACTTTTAGCAAGTTTGAAATATTCATTATTATTAACTACAGCCACAATGCTGTGCAATAGACTTTTTTTTTTTTTTTTTTTTTTTGAGACGGAGTCTCGCTCTGTCGCCCAGGCTGGAGTGCAGTGGTGTGATCTCAGCTCACTGCAAGCTCCGCCTCCTGGGTTCAAGCAATTCTTCTGCCTCAGCCTCCCAAGTAGCTGGGACTACAGGCGCCCGCCGCCATGCCCGGCTAATTTTTTGCATTTTTAGTAAAGATGGGGTTTCATCATGTTAGCCAGGATGGTCTCGATCTCCTGACCTTGTGATCTGCCCGCCTCGGCCTCCCAAAGTACTGGGATTACAGGCGTGAGCCACTGCGCCTGGCCAATAGACCTCTTAAACTTATTCCTCCTCTCTAGCCGAAACTTTGTAGCCTTTGACCAGCATCTCCACACTCTCCTGAACCTGCAGTCTCTGGGAACCACCATTCTACCCTCTGCTTCTATAAGCTCAACCATTTTCAATTCCATAAATAAGTAAGAACATGCAGCATTTGTTGTTCTCTACCTGGCTTATTTCATTTAGCATAAGGTCCTCCAAGTCCATCTATGTTGTGACAAGTGATAGAATTTCCCTCTTCTTTAAGACTATCATTCTACTATGTCTATACTCCATATTTTCTTTATCCATTCATCCATTGACGGACACTTAGATTGATTTCACGTCTTGGTATTGTGAAGAGGGCTGCAAAAAGCATGGGAGCACAGATGTCTCTTTGACATTTTGATTCAAATCCCCAAATCAGGTCACATTCTGAGATCCTGGCTAGGCATGAATTTTGGGGGCGTGCTATTCCACTCAGTACCCACAGCAAACATAGAAAACAGTGTGGATTTTCCAGCTGCTTCTTGCTCCTTAGAATGAACACTGCAGTGTGAATCAGGCCTCAATTCAGAGGGGGCGAGAGAGTGTGATAGGTGGAGAAACCCTGGAAGACAAACAGAAGCTGCAATGACAAGGGTCACCGTAATGCCATTTGTCAGGAGCCATGTGCTAAGAACAAAGGCAGAGGAAAAGCGAGAAAACAGGCAATGAAATCTATGTCCAAACTGAGAGGTGTGTACCCAGGAGCTGAGTGAAGACTCCTGGAAGAACAAGAAATGAGAAGCTACAAGAATGGTACTTAACATAAGAATGGCCATTCATTTATTCATTCATTCATCTGCTCATTCATTCATTATGTGCCAAGTGCATCCTCATATTAAGTACCACCTTCTACCACCACTGCTAGGCACTGAGGTGACAGAGACCAGTGCTACCTAATGGAATTGTGTCTGTTTGTCCTGGTGTCCTTGTTCTCTAGCTGGAGGGTGAGAGGAGACACTGAGACATAACAAATAGTCCCAACAATGCTTGATAGTACAAATGTAAAAATATATGTTGGATATAGAGGTTCACAGATCTCAAGCCTGTATGCTATCCATATGAGGGGCTGGTAAGCTGGCATGAAATTGAACCCCCGTGGAGTTTATGGCAGAAACTCCCTCTTTGGCAGGGTGTGGCTACTCACATCTGTAATCCTAGCACTTGGGGAGGCGAAGGAGGGAGGATCACTTGAGCCCAGGAGTTCAAGACCAGCCTGGCCTACAACAAGATCCTCTCTAAATAATAATAAAATGTTTAAAAATTAACTAGGCATGGTGGCATCCACCTGTGATCCTAGCTACTCAAGAGGCTGATGCGGGAAGATGACTTGAGCCAAGGAGTTAACCTAGAGGTGGCAATCAGCTCTGATTGCACCACTGCACTTCAGCCTCAAAGAAAGAAGGAAGAAGGAAGAAGGAAGAAGAAGAAGAAGAAGAGGAAGAAGAGGAAGAAGAAGAGGAAGAAGAGGAAGAGAAGAAGAGGAAGAGGAAGAAGAGATAGAGGGAGAGGAGGAAGAGGAAGAGGAGGAAGAGGAAGAGGAGGAAGAGGAAGAGGAGGAGGAGGAAGAAGAGGAAGAGGAAGAAGAGGAAGAGGAAGAAAGGAGGAAGAGGAAGAAGAGGAAGAAAAAGAAGAGGAAGAGGAAGAAGAGGAGGAGGAGGAAGAGGGGAAGGGGAAGGAGAAGGAGAAGGAAGAAAAAGAGGAAGAATCGGAAGGAAGGAAGGAAGGAAGGAAGGAAGGAAGGAAGGAAGGAAGGAAGGAAGGGGAAAGAAAGAGAGAGAGAAATCTCTTTTCAGTCCATTAAAAGCTCATTCCCCCTAAGACCTATTACAGCACATCTGTTTATATACCCATCTTCCTCACTATAGTGTGATCCTCCAAAGAGCAGGGGCATTCCCTTATCCCTGTTTCCCCGACAGATCCTAGCAAAGCATGGGGCCCACAGCTAGCAATCATGTTGTACCTATGAAGACTGTCTTTCATAAAAGAAAATGTGACATCAAATAAGGCTTGCTTTGGTCAATGAAATGTAAGCAAAGTGACATTTCATTTTCCAGCATATGCTTTAAGAGTTAGTGCACAATTTGTCACATTCTCTTTTTTTCTTCTGCAGTGTTGACCACCTGTTTCAGATGGTGGTTATTTCATCAGCCTGGGTCCCTGAGAGAGGAGATATGTAGCAGAGCCCCCAGATGTCTTGCGATGGACAAGTCATATGTGTGAGAAATAAGCCTCTGTGTAATAAACCACTAAGATTTGGAGTTATTTGTTATCACAGCCAAACCTATTCTACATGACTCATTTGCCAATGTACTCTTGTGAGTTGAGTTGCTTTCCTGAATAGAGGTGAAGGGTTTTACTAAGCCGTTAATTGCACTCTATTTAGTTCACAAAACATCAGTCACTCACTATAAACAGAGTACTATATTAAGAGCTAGGGTCACAGAAATGATTAAGATGTAGTCTGTCCTCATGGAATTCCCAGTCCAAGGAGGAAGGCAGCAATGTTCCTGTATGGCTGTACAGGATATTAAAATAAAGAAATATTTTTATATAATTGGGAAATAGCACTGCCCCAAGACACTCAGATGTCTCCTCCATTCTGCCTCAGCTACCCCAAGCCCTCCTTGCACACCCCATCCCCCGCCCAGAAATGCACACACACACACACACACACACACACACTTGTGTTTATTCATTTTCTGTGTGCATTATTATGCATGCCTTAGACCTGAAAACCCTTCACTTCTATTATGCAACATGGTAAGTCCTCCAGTAGGGCATTGTTCTGCCTGTTCTTTCTCTTCATGTAGAATGAATTTTTGCCCCCATCATATCATCCAAACTTGTACCATGGAATCACTAACATTTTATTACTTTTCCTTATTTCATTGCCTATCTTTCCCTGTAGATCTAGTGTGTGCTGTGAGGTCAGGAATCATGTTTTATTCATCTCTGTATGGCATGTGGCACAAAGTACCACAAATAAGATGGTTCTGGATTTGTCAGGGAAGAGTGACCAGGACAGAGGCAAAGAGACGAAGGGCTAAGGAATGAATCCTTCAGAACACCAACAATCACAGAGTGGAAAGACAAAGAGGAGGCAGCAAAGGAGACCAAGAAGAAACATGGAGAGAAATAGGAGAAGTAGGAAATGGAGTTGCAGAAAGACCAAGAGAGAAGAAGCAGGGGCAGGCCAGTGCCCTACAGCAGGTGCAGCAGAGATACTCATCAGGTGGAGGGTTGAAGGTAGGCGGGGGAAGCTGGCATTGGGGACATCAGATTGACGTTAGGAAGAGCAGTTTAGTCATTAGTTGGGAAGGAGGGTGGTGATCCAGATGACAACTGGATGAAAAGACAATGAGAGGTGAGACCGTGGAGACAGTGAAAGTTTGGTGCTAAAGAAGGGAAAACAGCCAGTCAAGAAGTGAGAAAAGAGAAGACTGAGGGAGACATTTCTGCAGAATAAGAGAAATCTGAATGTGTCTCGTGCCATTTGTACACCCGAACCAGACTGTAGACTTCCATGACATGGTCAGGGTTGGAGTAGGGTCTGGACATGAGAACAACACTCACTTTGCCTCCGTTTGGGGCTCAAATTCACAGTCTTAGTCCTGTTGGTCTCCAGCTGAGATGAACACATTTCTGAGCTCCTGGCTTCCTCTTCCAGGATGCTCATCTAGGAGGAAGAAGAAAACTCAGCTTCAGAGAGCTGCATCTGCAGTGTCGCTGATTGCTCTCAGATCCAGGGGCTCCCATGGGTTAACCGTAATGATAGCTCCACAGTTAACTCTGCTCGTGTTTCTGCCCAGCTTTCACAAGACCAACACTGCCTTACTTCTGCATTTCACATCTGTATTTATGGGGTTGTAATAAATGCAATTTTCCCAGTCATGACAACAAAATGTTCCTTAATATTCTCAAATATTCCTTGTTTAAAATCTCCTCTCCTGGGTCCTTTGGTTCTTTAAAACTTTCGAAGTCCCTGGAGCAGGTGTGTTCTATCTGGAGACACTGAGGCAGGGGGGAAACTTCTGAAAAAGAACTGCCCTGAGTTAGAGGTTATGTGCTCTGTCTTTAAGTTCCTTGGCTGACAAACCTCCTATCTTTGAGGAAATGCTTCAGTTAGTTTTCTCCAAACAGCCTAGAATTAGTCATTTCTTCCCATTTAAGATGATATACTATTAAAGCAATCTCCTAAGCGATTACTGAAATTATTCAGATAGAGCCACTGTGATAACATATTATAGGCATGTTACTTAGCAACCAAAGAACATAGGCAGTCTTAAAAATTAAGACGGAAAAAGTAAGGAGACATATTTCATTCAAAACCAGTTTTACAATGATCCATAAAAGCCACCAGAAAATCACTGTAATGAATAAGGTAATGGTAACAAGATTAACTTTAATTACATATTTAGACATCGTGCCCAAGCTCTTCAACAAGCGTCAGTAGGAAGATGAGCAATGGCCCATCTTTTGCAGCAGAACTGCCCATGAGTGGCCAGAGCCACAGTTCCATGAGGCGTGGCCAGGGTGGAGTTTCCAATCGCCCCCTGGCCTTCTTCTCAGCATCCTCATCTCAGGAGCCTCTATTTCTAAACCTGACTCTTCCCACTGTCACCTCTACCACCACCCTCACCACCATGGGTGAGGTTGACCAGCTGGATCTCACTTAGCCCAGGTACTGTGGAGTGAGTCTGTGGCTACCAGCACACCCCAGAGTAGCCAGGGAGCTCCCTGGGCCAGAGACCAACGATGTAGGCATTATCTCAGACAGCTGCTTTACCAGTGGTGCCCTGGTTCAAAAGGGAAAATAAGAATACAGTGTGAGGCATGTACAATACAGCCAATGCACAGACAACTCAAAGCTCGTGCCTCGCTGGTAGGAGGCTAGGAATGTCAAGCATTCAGAGGTGTGTGTGTGTCTGTGTTTGTGTGAATATAATGGATTAAAAACCTACTCTGTGCTAGACATTATAATACTAGATGCATTTTACTCTAATCCTCTCAACAGCCTAGCAAAATAAACACTTTTACGCCTGTTAACATTTTCTTTTCTTTTAAATAATTGTAGATTCACAAGATTACAGAGAAACCTACAGGGAAGCTCTGCCCACAACTCCTCTGCTCCCAGTGCTGAAATCTTACACCACTGTAGTACCATAGTGTAGTCAAGAAATTAACATTGGTACGATCCATAAACCTTATTTAGATTTCACTGGTTATATACACACTGGCTATACAGAAATCTAAAATCCCAGTGTAGGGCACCTGTTAGAGCAGGACCTAATGAAAGTCAGTGTTGGAAACAACTGTGACCCAGGTCCATGTAACTGTAGGACCAATGGGGCTGTGGACCTATCTGGTAGCTCCATCCCCAAATCCAGATGTATTGTGCAGCAGAAATAGGTATAACAGAGTAACTAGCAAAATCTCTACGCTCATTTCCTAACCTGTTGAGTGAAGGCTAAATTACAGTAGGAAGAATCAAGTGGAAACCCCAGCAACTATCCTCCTCTCCCCAGTGCTCAGTCTCAGCCAAGGTAGAAAAGCAAAGGCAAAATACATATCTGGAGGGACTGAGAGATTAGTGCCACCACCAAAACCCTGAGAGACAAAGCGATGGTGGTTCCCATCACATCCCTAATTTATCACAGTTTTGCCTAAAACAAAGGTCAGTTGGGTTATAAAGAATGACCACAGATTATCAAAAACAAAATCTGATGATGATAATGACAATCAAAGCTGCAGTTTAATTTGTAGCATCTTTACTGTCAAGGCCAACATTTACTATTACCTGACCCCTGATCCTCAGGACTAAATCAGCTTTTATATCTACATAGCTTGGAAAGATTGTGATGAATTTGATATCTCACAGAGCATCATGCTGGTCCATTATATTGACGACATTATACTAATTGGTCTTATGATCAGATCATATTAAGGATCCTAGATGCCTAAGGAGACATGTGCATGCCAGAGGTCAGGAGATAATCCCTGTGGAACTTCACGTGGGCCTGTAATAGTGAAGTTTCTAGGGGTCCAGTGGAGTGCGGTGTGGCAGGACTTCCCTCTAAAGTAAGAGCCAGGTTGCTGCACTTTGCACTAACTTCCACAAAGAAGGCATGATGCTTGGTGGCCCTCTTTTGTTTGGGGAAGCAATATATGGCAAGTATGAGTATGTGTGATTACGGTTCATTTGCCAGGAAAACCATAAGGCTGACAGTTTAGAGTTTAGCAGAAATCAAAAGAGGATTCTTCAGCAGGTTGATGCTGTGGTGCAAGCTGCCCTGCCACTTAAACCTTATTACCAACAGACCCAATGGTATGGAGAGCGTCTGTGGAGCTCCACTGGGGTGGCCGACAAGCCCCAAATGCTCTCCTCTGCTGACAACTATTCTCCATCCTAAACGCAGCCGATGTCTGGCTACTGGGACCTGGTAGAGGCTTTACGCTTCACCAGGGGATACCAACTTGACAGTGCAACCCAACTGTCCAGCATGAATTAAATTCACCAAACCACCAAGTCAGACATGTACAGCAACATTCCATGACAAATTGGAAGTGGTATATAGGAGACTAAGCCCAAGAAGATCCAGAAAGCGTGCACAAACTGCACCAACAGCTGCCTCTCACTGCCCCGACTCCAGCAGCCACTGCTCCACCACCTCACCCTTACCCACACCTGTGACCTCAGGGCGAGTGCCCTATATCCAGTTAGCAGGAAAAGATAAACAACAGGCATTGTCTACAAATGAATCCTCATGGTGTGGATGCCTTTAGCACTACACTTTTAGAGATGGCCCTGAAAGGCAGTGATGAAAGTAAATTATCCTGGTGGGCAGAACTTCGAGTGGTACATCTAGTCTTCCTCTTCATGCGGAAGGAGAAATGGCCTGGGATACAAATCTGTAATGACTCGCAGGCAACAGCTAATGGCTTGGCTGCTTGCTCACAGACTTGGAAAGAATTGAAAAATTAGTGACAAGGGGCCGGGCGCGGTGGCTCAAGCCTGTAATCCCAGCACTTTGGGAGGCCGAGACGGGCGGATCACAAGGTCAGGAGATCGAGACCATCCTGGCTAACACGGTGAAACCCCGTCTCTACTAAAAAATACAAAAAACTAGCCGGGCGCGGTGGCGGGCGCCTGTAGTCCCAACTACTCGGGAGGCTGAGGCAGGAGAATGGCGTGAACCCGGGAGGCGGAGCTTGCAGTGAGCTGAGATCCGGCCACTGCACTCCAGCCTGGGCGGCAGAGCGAGACTCCGTCTCAAAAAAAAAAAGAAAAGAAAAATTAGTGACAAGGACGTCTGGGATAGAGACACATAGGTGGTTCTTTTAAAATGAGCATGGAACCCAAAGATGTTTATGGCTTATGTATATATTGGCCAGAGACACTCCTGACAAAGGAGTGTCCTAGTAGCCAGGTGGAAAAGAAAGCCCATTCAAAGCCTGTCAGTCAGCCACTCCAGGACCTGCTCCATGGAGGCTGTGCACGCTCGACAGCATGATCTTCCTTCACCATGTCTGATCTGGCCACCACGACTCCAGGGTACCCAACCCCCCAAACTCAGAGGCTAACACTGAGTCCCCAGTATGGCAGGATCCCCTGGAAAAAACAGTCAGTGCCTTGGGGAAAGGATAATATTTTGTCCTCACATGAGATACATTAAAAATGTGAATTTACCTCCCCTCTCAGCACTTCCACTGACACCCTGTTCTTAGATGTAAAGAATGTTTTGTCAGCCAGGCATATGCTTGTAATCCCAGCTACTTGGGAGGCTGAGGCAGGAGAATCGCTTGAACCAGGGAGCCAAAGGTTGCACTGAGCCAAGATGGCACCACTGCACTCCAGCGCGGGCAACAGACAACAGAGTGAGACTCCATCTCAAAAAAAAAAAAAAAAAAAAGGAATGCGTTGTCCATTTTTAAGTGTGTAAATATTTCAACCCTAGTATTTTTTAAAGACTTGTTATTTGCCTCTATTTTTCAACAACTATTTCTACAAGGTAAAACTCATTAAATACATTGTCTCTATGATTATTTTCAAGGTTTCACCAAAGGTAGGAGCTGCAAATCAAAGACCTTCTTTCAATACAGAATATAGATTTACAGTTAAAGTAAAAACTTCATCAAAAAGTTCTTCCTGCAATTCAATATAGTCCAAGGTGCAATTATAGTAACTCAAAATCAAATTTTAAATATAGTTTGAATTCTCATTGTTTAATTTGTTCTGTTTTTCTCTCACTTTTTATAAAGGTGAATTCTAATGCCTTCCCAGGCAAGCTTTTCTCTCAATAATTACAATTCACCAAAACCTTTAAAAGCTGAAGATTTTCATGTGTCATCCTTTGAATACAATAATTAAAAACTTCCAATTGATTTTAAACAAACTATAACCCAAATTTATCAGAAACATAAATAGAAAATTCAATGCCCTTGTGGAACACAAAGGTTAGTTTACAAAGTCATTCTTCAAAGCCTCAAGCATAACTCAACTCTGGCCCATAGTTGGCAGTGAAGAGAGAAAGCATCATGTTTTTTCCAAAAATGATACAAAAGAAAATGTTGTAGCTCAAATACTGCAACCGTGATAAAGTGCAAGTATTTGTAAATTTTGATAATGACAGCTTCTGTTGTGGTTAGTAAAATGTTTTAGCTTGTTTGAATAAAATTATAATCGTGTGTGTAACAGACTTATGCCTCATAGGCTCTTATTTTAGTAAAAACATTCTTTGACCACAATACTTGGTCCTACCAAATTTTGTTTTTGTCATTATCACCATAAATACAACTAACTTTAAAACTATAAATATCTCTAATATCAAACTTTATTTACAATAACTTTATTACAATAATGTTCCCTTCAAAGAGTGAACTTCCAAAAGCTTTATTTTGATTCCATGAAGCAGATGAAAAACACAAACATTATTGGGATTAACTAACTTCAATTTGAAGACTCTAAGGACATTGATCTGAATCAATCTTCATTTACCTGTTTACAAAGTTCTGCTAATGTCATGAAAATATAAATAGCTATCATTTCACTTTCTATAAATGAATGAGAAAATTTGGAATTTCAAATGAGCAACATTAGTTTAGAAGACTAGTTATTTGATCTAAATGAAAAGTAATGATTAACCAAGTAATGTGTAAAAGCACCTTCTGCAACTGCAGGTGCTAAATTGTCATCTTTAGGCACAGTCTTATTAAAATAATCACCAATTTTTGAAGCACATGCTGAAGTTTCTTCATGAGATTTTTGTCTTCTGCTTTTTATGTGGTCAGTGAGGCAGAATAGGATCTGGAGACAGGGAGCACTTCAGCCTTTGATTGGTCATCAGCCCAGTCTTTGTTTGTACAGGGGGTAACTTCACTTCAACCTCCAATGGGTCATGGGCCAAGTCTTCATTTGCATAGAGTATAACTTCACTTCAGCCTCTATTGGTCCCGGGCCAAGGCTTCACTTCAGCCTCCAACTGGTGGCAGGCCAAGTTTTCTTTTAAACAGGGAGTAACCAATAGGAAATCTCTAAAGGCTACTTAAACCCCAGAAAATTTGCAACTAGGGCTCTTGAGCCTCTTGCTCCAGCCAGCTCCTGCTCTGTGGAGTGTACTTTCACTTCAATAAATCTATGCTTTTGCCTTCCATTGCCTGGTTTGTGCATTTTGTCCAATTCTTTGATGAACACACCAAAAACCCATACAACTCCTAGTCAAGACTCTCCACCAGTAACAGTCAGTAATATCATTATGGGTCTGCTGATGGGTGGTAAATATTGACAAACATTGGTGGCAAGTTACACATTCATCATCAACTTTTTTAAGAAGTAAAAAAATGTATTACTTAAGTTTTCATTAAACATAGATCACCATTTTTGTAGGTTTTTGCTGCCAATGAGTTCATCAAAAACAAATAAATAAGCCAGGCACGGTGGCTCGTGTCTGTAATCCTAACACTTTGGGAGGCCAAAGCAGGCAGATTGCTCAAGTCCAAGAGCTAGAGACCAGCTAGACAAGATAGGGAGAGCCTGGGCAAGACAGGGAGATCCCGCCTCTACAAAAAATTAGCCAAGTATGATGGTGCATGCCTGTAGTCCCAGCTACTCTGGAGGCTGAGGGAGGAGGATTGCTTGAGCCTGGGAGGCAGAGGTTGCAATGAGATATAATTGCACTACTGTATTCCAGCCTGGGTGACAGAGCAAGACCCTATCTTAACAAATAAATAGCTGTAGTCATTTAACCATAAAATAAATGATAATGCCAGAGTATTCAGGCTACTTTTCCTATTCTCCGTGGCAGAATAGCATAGCCTCTACTTCTATACACATTTACTGTACACCTATCTTATAATCCCACATTTCTCAATGACCACAGTGACCAGCAGCCTGGTGGCCACAGCACAGGCCATTGCCCAACTGTGTGGTCAACCAAGTGTCTGATGAGGGCAGTAACATTGAATCTATCTTCCACCACCATCTGAAATTGGATGGAGTTAGCCATCTCCAGCTAGTTGTATCTTAGCACACCTTTTTTTTATCAACAAACACCCTGCATGGTCCTTGAAAGAGAACATTCCATCTGGAAGTGGGTTATCACTGGTTGCCTTCCACATTAACCACATGATAAAGTAAGAATTCTGCTCAGTGCATATGTGTATCCCACACTTCTAGATGAGGGTGTGGTGGTAGCTGGAAATACGAAGTGGAAATCATCTTGGTTGAGGTTAGTGCAATTATTAATAATAATAGTTTGTTTAAAAATTAAAAATCTAGAACAAATGATTACACTGAGCAGGTCACCAGCAGAATAGTCACAAACTGGGACAGATCCATGAAAACTGCTATAGTCACCCTTTCAAAGGGGGAATTTATACTGGAAAGACTGACTGTCACCCTTAACACTAGCAACACTAAAGTTGGAACAGGCATACATCATGTGCCTCCTGTGTGCTGTAATATGAAATGCGAAGTCCCACCTACAAAGCTTTACTGCTAAAAATTAAAAAAAATCTGAATCTAATCAACCTCCCTGGCACTTCCAGGAAATGTGATGGACAACTTAAATGGCACCACAAGAAAGCAAACAAACAATTCTAGAATATGGGCATTCCATGAGAAAACTATCTTGGTTTCTTAAACAAGTAACTGGAATTAAAAAAAAAAAAAAAAAAAAAACATATGCAGCAGGGGAAACAGGGAAACTGCTCTTGGGTTAAAGAGAGTAGATCCAATTACCAAATATAATAAGAGGATCTTATTTAGATCCCAGTTTAAATAACCAACACTAAAAAGCCATTTTGAGACAATCAAGATGTCAGAAGGTACCAGGAATTACTGTTACTTTTCATGCAATCATTGTGTTATTTTTTTAAATGTTTTGTTTTCATGAATTTCTGCTGAATTATATGGTGATGACATAACGTGCTTTCTGAGATTTGCTCTAAAATACCTCAACAGAGAACACATGATGGACAAATGAAGCAAGTATAGCACAATCATGCTAAGTCTAGAATCTGGGTGTTGGGTAGATGGAAACTTATTATACTATTAATATGCATAGAGTATGCATATTACTCTATGCATAATGTAACAATTGATATCATTGATTACATTTGTGATTATTATATTCATATAACTAATATGATATAATATTAAAATGTAATTAATATTAGGGCTATTCTTTCCTCTTTTACACATATTTTATACTTTGTCTTTAAAATTAAAAGTTTAAATGTTGGCCGGGCGCGGTGGCTCAAGCCTGTAATCCCAGCACTTTGGGAGGCCGAGGCGGGTGGATCACGAGGTCAGGAGATCGAGACCATCCTGGCTAACATGGTGAAACCCCGTCTCTACTAAAAATACAAAAAACTAGCCGCGCGTGGTGGCGGGCGCCTGTAGTCCCAGCTACTCGGAGGCTGAGGCAGGAGAATGGCGTGAACCTGGGAGGCGGAGCTTGCAGTGAGCCGAGATCGCGCCACTGCACTCCAGCCTGGGTGACACAGCGCGAGACTCCGTCTCAAAAAAAAAAGTTTAAATGTTGAATAAGGTAGGGCCAAGAATGTTTTAAGCTCTCCCTCTGTTTTTCAGTGAATCCACTGGTCAATCCTGCTTCAGTTAATCAAAGAGCCAGGATTCTTTCAAGATAGCTAAAAGAGATTTTGAATGCTACCACTACAAAGAAATGATAATGTTTAAAGTGTGCATATGGTAATTACCCTGATTTGATGTATACAATTACACATGCATTGAAACATCACACTGTACCCCATAAATATGTTATTATTGTGTCAATTATAAATTTTTTTAAATTAATTTTTTCAATAACAGCAAGGATTCTACCAGTTAGTCAGACTGTATTGTTTCTATTTTATCACCTGCTGAAAGCAATGGAAACCACTTTTCCTTCATTTTCTTCTTGTTACAATTACAGTTAGAATGTGGTGTTTGCTATCCATTTTCATTCAGGTCTTTCTGGGTTTTAGCTGGTGGGCATTCATATTAGCTTCTGTCACCCAACTTGGCCTTTATAAAACCCAGCCAAGATACTGGAAATGAACTGAGCTCCCTGGGCCATCCCACCATGTCTTTACCTGTCCACCAATCTCTTCGTTGTGGGTTCTTAGGGTCTGATTGTCTTTATTTAATTTATTAAAGCCTTCCTTCCATCAACAGCTCTTCCCTCTGACATCTCTGGCCATAGGCTCCCATTCTGTATTCTGTGAAAGATAGTTTCCTGACAGCTAATGTCCTTGACCAACATGTCCAGCTTTTTTCTCTCTCCAGTGTGTCACATCTCCTGGTCTGACAAATGTCACTTGCCTCCTACCAGATCTGTTTCTTTGGAGCCCATCCATTCTATTTGTCAGTCCTACCCCATTCCATCTTGGTCATATAGGAAAGATGATATTTGTCTGGGTGTTTTTTTGTTTGTTGGTTAGTTTGGATTTTTTTTGAGACAGTCTCACTTTGTCACCCAGGCTGGAGTGCAATGGCACAATCTCGACTCACTGCAACCTCCACCTCCCAGGGTCAAGGAATTTTCACGTCTCAGCCTCCTGAGCAGCTGGAATTACAGATGCCCGCCACCACGCCCAGCAATTTTTGTATTTTTAGTAGAGACAGGGTTTTGCCATGTTGGCCAGGCTGGTTTTTAACTCATGACCACAAGTGATCCGCCTCCTTGGTTTCCCAAAGTGCTGGGATTACAGGCGTGAGCCACCATGCTGGGCCATTGTCTAGGTGTTTCTAAATCTGCAAGGTTTTATTATTTTCCATACTCTGTGCATTTGTATAAAATCATCAGAAGCCAGAAATGTTTTTTCAATCATTTGGCTTTTTTTTCTTTTTTCTGGAAGCACACGTAACTCCTCTCTTTTTAGTCTTCTAAATCACCTAGCAGCGTTCCTGATATATAGCAGATACTGCATAAATATTTTTGCAGTGAAAATATTATATATACCCACCATTCTGTAGCATCCAGGATTAGAAATATTTTCCTTTTCTCCCCAGTAAGTGCTGATTTAAAGCTATTAGAATACAGTTGGGCAAATCTTCCACCAAATACAGTCTTCCAAGTCTACTGAGATGCATTTTATTCTTTAGCAGGATCTTGCCTACCCCCACCCCATCTCCAGTAAAAACTACCATTAGCTGTGTGACCGTAATCAAGTTACTTAACTTCTCTGTGCCTTTGTTGAGGAACTGTAAAAGAATAATTATGTCTACCTCACAGAAAATCAAACAAGCTGATGAACACGAAGCACTTAAAACAGTGCCTGACAAACAGTAAGTATCCAGCAGATGTTAGCACATTATTACTGGAATCACTAAGCTGTTACTGCCTTGACTCTGGTTGTTTTCATCTTTGACTGACATTGAATTTTTTTTTTTAATAGCAAAGAGGTGTTAAGGTAATGAGGACAAAAAAATCCAAATCCTGAATATGAAAGCAACATTAGCAGAATTCCGGGACATGTGCCAACAGACCAGCAGGCAGCACCAGCATTTTATTCCTATTAAAAGACTTGTTCATCTACAAAGTGATGCCTGCAAGCAGCCTCTGGAAGCAGCTGCGGGTGAGTCCTCTGCATTTAAAGGTTATTTGCTGACTGGGACAATCTGCCCACTCAATAGTTAGGGAAAGGAATAAAGAGAAGACTTGTAAGACCAGAAGAACCTTCAACTGGTCTAAAATGAAAAATTAAATCACCCCTTTTCCTGAATGTTATTTTCCAAGATAGGAAGGATGGACTGAAGATGTTGTTATGCCAAAAACCCAGTGCCAAGGACGAAAAGTTCCGATATGCACGTTAAGAAAAATGTGTAGGAAGGTGAGCCTTCCAGAAATGTGGCTAAAAATACTCAGGACCAGACTCAGAACTGAGACAGAACTTAGAGGGCATCTCATTTATTTCCACTACTTTACAAGTGAGGAAACCGTCCCGGTGAGATTAGCACTGTACCAGACCCAGATCTCCCCTTTTCCCATTTTAAGCAGCCCTGGATGGTTCAGTTAGACCAAAGGTACACTATTCAAATCATAGTAGAAGAGGCAGATACTGTATTAATAAAGAACTAATGGGCAAAAATATCCTTTATAACTTTTGGAAGAATGAAACAGAAAAATACAAACCAACATATGGAACATAATAAAGAAAACACAGAAAGACTCCTCCCAGACATTACCCAGTGTGAATGCTGCCAGAGAAAATCATTCCTAGAATTTTCAAATGTATCCCAAATCATATAATTCCCAGCAAGTCCTTCTCTTGATTTCTCCAGGATAAACTTAGTGGACTCCAACTTACTGTCATCATTTCCAGTGTTCTTTATTGCTTCCAAAAGCCTAGCCAGAGGTTTGATTCGCTGTGGATGCCCTCTACCAAGTCTGAGAGCTAAGAAAGGCATTGAGAAGAGGTGTGGAGTAGCAGATTTAAAGATACAGTCATTATATATAAGCTATTTATTTCAAAGGGGCTTAAACATTTGATGGATAAGAGGATGGATGGGTGGGTGGGTCAGTGTGTTTAAAGTTTTTTGAGAGGTCCTATAGCATACTGGTTAAGAGTACAGTTTCTCAAGTCAGAATGCCTGAGCTTAAATCCCAGCTCCATAATTTTCTGGTTATGTGAACTTGGGTGGGGTACTTAATCTCTACATATCCCAGTTTCTTTTTCTTTTTTTTTTTTTTTTTTTTGAGACGGAGTCTTGCTCTGTCGCCAGGCTGGAGTTCAGTGGTGCAATATCAGCTCACTGCAACCCACACCTCCCAGCTTCAAGCGATTCTCATGCCTCAGCCTCCCAAGTCGCTGGAATTACAAGCACGCACCACCACACTCAGCTAATTTTTGTATTTTTAGTAGAGACAGGGTTTCACCATGTTGGCCAGGATGGTCTCGAACTCCTGACCTCGTGATCTACCTGCCTTGGCCTCCCAAAGTGCTGGGATTACAGGCATGAGCCACCGTGCCTGGCCTATCTCAGTTTCTTCATCTGTAAAATAGGTGTGATGGGGAACTTAGCTCAAACTGTTGTGAGAATTAAACATGTTAATGCACATACAACCTGCAGAAAGTTCTCTGGCATACAGCAAAGATGTCATTAAACCTTCACTACTGCTATCCAGTGGTCACTCGTCTGGTAAACACAGTTATCTGGAAAAGTGCCAAAGTAAACCTTTTAACAAAACCTGGGCACCACGTCTTGGCTGCTTAAGTCATAGACAAGCTTCATCTTGTTTTACAATAAATTCTAACAAGTATATCTGCTCTCCCTGTACAGAAAATTAAAGTAACAGGTAATTGTCTTCCTCCAGATGCCAGCTCCAGAAGCAGCTCCATAATTACTCATGCAAACTAATTTTGTGGAACACCTACTGTCTCCATAGCACAGTGAGAAGACCAGATATTTTCCGTACTCCAGGAGGTCACAATCTGGTAGGGAAAACGAGTTATACACAAATGCATAGGTGATACCACAAGAGTTAAAGTAGCAGGTGCAAGAGAAACAGCAGATTGGGTGTGATCCATGTTAACCAAGCCACACAGGGGAACAAGTGTTGCTTCTGGGTGTAGGGAGACCCATGGGCCATGGTAGACAGGAAGCTACAGCTGCCAATATACAGACAGGAGGAACCTCTACCCACCCTCCAAGGTGAATACCACCAGGCCGCCAAAAAATTTAAATGATGATTTTTGGAGGAAGACATGCATACACAAACCTGTGTGTGGAAACCAGACATAAACCCACAGACCATCAGTCAGTATCACATACAAGGCTGCATGAGTCACCATCGGGTTCCTTTATGGCTGTGTCTCCTTCACAGGAGACACCGGGCCTCCAGGAGCACCAGGATTTCTTCCAGCTTTCCAAGCTGTGAGTCCCCACCCCTGCAACTCTCAGCTTCCCCTGCCCTGCCCTGGCTCTTCCTAAGACTGCAGAAGCCTACCATGAATGCACATTTCCTGAACTGTAGACTCATTCCTTTAATAACTCTTAATGTCAATTTAGCCAGCACAGCCTGTGCAGCAATTTATGACTGAGTAGGAGGCAGAACAAAGTTGGGCTAAGCAGGATGAGTAAGCTTTCCCAAGCCTCCCTTCTATTAGCTGGGTTGGCAAGGGACTTAGTGAAGGCTTTAAAACTCACATTGAAAATGACTGCTTTTTCCTGGCCATCCGCAAATGGTTCAGCCATTTTATAATGATTAGCAGGTCTGCCTCACCTGCAGAAAGTTTGTAATGGTCACTTTCCTACTGGGGTGGTTGGCAATTGCTGTCCAGAGCTGGTCCCCACAGGGACACTCATGGAAGTGGCCCTGCCATCCTCAAAATTCCAGCATCTTTTCTAAAAGGCATCAGAGAACGGTCTTGCACTTAGAGTCAGAAAGACCATTTGTCATCAGCCTGGACAGTGTCTCTGACACGAGGCTGTGCTTAAAAGCTGACTTGAGTTGCATGAATGTACTGGAGAACGGCCCAGGCCTATGGCTCTGGGTTGGTCAGCATCCATGGTCTAGTCTGTCCAGGAAGGCTGCAGGACTTTCCACCTCCCTCCCTCACTGCAGGGGAAACGGTCCATTTTTAAGACATTTGCCTGAGATGATCCCTTGAACATACTGCTGGTCTCTTAAAACTTGGCCCTAAAATCACTGAAAAAAATTATAGAAATGAAGGAAATCTGTGTGGAGTGGAAGGGAAGCTGGAGGCGAAGCATTGCCATTTCTAAGTAATTTGGGTTGGAAAGATAGGAAGACATTGGAGGACGCTTTGTTTCTGGAAAACCGCTCAAATGGGCCATTTGGGTATGTAAATATCAAGCCAGGACCATAATTGGAGAAGAGGCTTTTGAGACACAGCTGTGGTTCTTGAGACTGAAAAGCTCTTTGTGCTCACAAAAAAATACTGTCTGCATGTAAAGTATACTTTCTACTCCATACATTGAGTCGCCTTTGGGGAAATTTTACTTCATTTTATATTTTAAGAATGGGTTCAGTCATTTTTATGCAGGAAAATTGCTGTTTCTTCTTGGGGTGATATGCATGCTTTGTTTAATTGGTGGCTGTCAGGGAATTGGGGATGAGGCTCAGAAGCTAAAGGAGATACTCTTGAGGAGTGAAATGAAAACTCAAGCACCAATCGTGCAGCTTCAGAAGTCTGGAAGGGGGCCACGCTCTGCGGGTCTGGTTGGACAATTCCTGCACCCCAGGAATGGCAGCTCTGAGAGCTTCAGAGAGAGACCCCTGGTGAGGACATGGGTGTTCTCACCAGAGACGTCATCATGACGGCTGACAGGGACACTCAACAGCTTCCTGGACTGTGTCATGAACCAAAGGAGCCACAGCCTTGAGAGACAATCCCCTAGGCAAACTCACTCGCATTATCACCAAGAACATACCAGCCAGTTCCAGAGCCGTGGATGTTGACTAGAAAGGGAGCCAGAAAGGGAGAGAAAGAACCCAAATTCTGGAATGTCAACCTGGACTCAATCACTCAGAAATAATTGGTATCATCTTTGAGGGATGTTAAGATCTTGCGGGCAAGAGGGCGGCCTAAGGTTATCATTTGTATTCCCAACCTGGTGAAACTTATGCCAGCTCTGTTGTCTTTGAAAAGGCATATCTATGCCCAGTTCTACTACTAATTGCATATGGCTTTTGTTAAACTGCCTTAGATACCTGAGTTCCGTTTTTCAGTTAGCCCCAGGTGATATTTGTCTACTTGTTCTGGACTAGACTGCCTCCAGTGAAGGAAATGAACTGTAGGGGTCTATTGCCTGGGAAACATAATTCAAAAGATGACATATGATAAAACAGAATGGGACATATGAGTAAGAAACCCAAGCAAATGGAGAATAAAGGTAGAAACATTGTAGGAAACTATCTCAGCTAGATTCTCGCAGACACAGACTCTGAGACAAGGATTTAAGCGTAAGTATTTTGTTTGGAAGTCACAAGCAAAAATTGCAGAGAAGTAGAAAAGTGATACAGAGAGGAAAAAGCAGCCAATAAAGTGTGCATATTAAACCAGCTGAAACAATGGGCAGCTACAGAGTAATCTCACAGGAAAACTCTAAGAAACTGCAAATTGCATGCCTCAAAGCTATCCTGCTCGACTGATGAAGGACCTGGGGTATTCACTTCTGTCTGCCTTTGGCTGAGGGCTGCTTCCAGAGAGCTGTTAACTCCCCAGTGTTTCCAGCTTGCTGGGCAAGCAGGCAGAGCAGCTTTCTGCACTTGCAGGACAAGTTTTCCAGTGCAAAGAAGTAGATACTGGGAGTTGAAAGTCATCCAGAATGCAATGAAATGCTAGGATCCCAGATATGTGAGCAGGGCACTAAGAGAGGCTGTCACAGTCCAGCCCTTGTACCACTCAGATCCACTTGTGCCACTTTTTTTTTTTAAGGCAAGGTCACGGGGTCCTGCTTCAACCACCGGGTTCCCAGACCTGTGTATTCTACCTATGAGAAAAATGTATACTAGTTACTGGTTTAAACTATTTATGCCATCTTGAAGAATGGTATCCCATCCTCTCTGGGTATCATCTCCAAGTTAACAAGTAATCTGCATGTTTAAGAAGCCATCCCAACATTCTATCAGGCCAGCAACTTCTGAATGATGTAGAATACAGTAGCACCAGTGGAGGGCAAAGTCATGTGTCCATTGTCACATTCCTTCACTGTAAAGTAGGTCATTTAGTCTGAGGTGGTATAGTATGGGATCCCATGATGACAAATCAAAAAGACTGAGAACTTTTGTAAAGTCATGCTAGCTGAAACACTGAAGGCAGGAAAGGAAACCCATACCTAGAGTTTGAAATCATCCCAGTAGGATGACTCAGCATGCCTTCCAGGATGGAAGAGTCCTAATGTAATCAACCTGCAACCAGGTAGCCGGTTGGTCTCCTAGCAGGTGATTCCATATCAAGGAATCTAGCTATTATCCTTGCTGACTGTCAGCACCAGTCTTGGCTGCTGACAGTTCAAACGGTCAGCAAGGATAGAAGCTAGATCAGCCTTGCAATGAATCCCATGTTCTTGGGCCCATGCATAGCCTCTGTCTCCACCTCCATTACTAACATGTCCACAGCCTCATTACGCAAGAGCTAGGGTGACCAAGGAAAGGGTCTGCACTGATTTCCGCTGAATGCATCGTCCTATCCCTTTGGTTGTTCTGTGCCTCCTGTGCAGAGGATGCTTCTCGTTGGCACTGATGAGAATACAAAGGTCCTCACACTCCCCTAGATGTATCACACATGTCTTATTTAGACATTTTGTTTCTGAGCTTCCAATCTTGCCTATCCTAAGCCTCTGGCTGAACAGCTAAGTCATTCAATGCTGCTTATTAATCTGAGTGTTTCCTTACCTCAGACTTCTCCCTCCACACAAAATTGATTGCCAGGCATGTTATTCTAAGCTCTGTCCACTGGGAGAATTTCCCCTACCACTGTCTTTCAGAGCCATCACTGAGCAGAGCTATAAAGTAGCAACATATCAATTGTACCAATTCATTGAGCTGACCCACCCGTGAACAAGGTCCAAGATTCACTGAGCTGACCCACTCGTGAACAAGGTCCAAGACTTTTCCTCCTTCATCAGCTGGTCTTAGGGAAGCACCAATGAGACCATAGTGCAGACACTGGTGCAAAAGAGATAGGTGTGCACAGATATGGACCATTTATTCTTATAACTTGTGTTTTCCAGAGATGCCCAGGTCCCAAAGGTAGTATTTCCATGGTTTGATGGGTTGCTGCTGCACCTGTCTGATTTGGTAAGTCTGAAAATACCCAAGACATGATGGAAGACTCCAGCCACCTGCTGTCGCATGGTCAGTTGTTCAGTCTATACCAAGGCCCAGTAGCAAGCCAAAAACTGCTCCTCGAGTGCTGAATAGTTCCGTGATACAGATGGCAAGGTCTTGCTCTAGAACCCTAGGATTCTGCCCTGCAGCCCTCCCAGTGATGTTTGTCAAAGACACCATAAAACATTCTGGTATGTCACAGCTACATCATAGAGCATCAGTTTGCCCCAGGCAACTGGATCACTATAATTTCACTAATCTGAGAGGCCCTTGGATTTGTGAGAGTTATTTCCTATTTTCTGATATATAGGTGTCCTAACAGGGCATCCAAAGTATTTGCCGCCTGCTCCTCCAGATTGAAATCAACATGTCCAAGATCGAAACATCAGTAGATTTGGTGTCTGGTTAGGGTTCATCCCTCATAGACAGCACATTCTCATTGCATCCTCACCTGGTGGAAGGGGCTAGCTAGTTCTCTGGGGTCTCTTCCAGAAGGGTACTAATTTCAATCATGAAGACCTGCCCTCATGACATAATCACCTCCCAAAGGCCCCACCTCCTTATATCATCACCTTGGGGGTTAGGATTTCAATATATGGGTTTCAAGTTGGTACAAATATTCAGACAATAGCAAAAGCATAGGTCTGAGACATGATAAGGAATGTATCCTGCTGTCCATTACAAGTAAATGCAAACTGCTTCAGATCCTTCCTCTTGACCGGAATTGAAAAGCACGCATTTGCCAGATTGATAGCTACATATTAAGTGACAGAGACTGGGCTAATTTGTTCAAGTAAAGATACAATATATACACAACTATAATTTAGAGCTACCACTCGATTAAATTCACAGTAGCCCATTGTCAGGCAGATGACTTGCATGGCGATAAGGTCAAGACAACCATCCCTGCAAATCTCTGGGGCAGGGGTTGGGGCTGTGGGGGATACTAATTTCTGCCATCCCACCAAAATGAGATTTTTTTTTTGACTTATTA
Organism: Theropithecus gelada; assembly: GCF_003255815.1. NCBI lineage: Eukaryota > Metazoa > Chordata > Mammalia > Primates > Cercopithecidae > Theropithecus > Theropithecus gelada. The sequence goes on along the minus strand of NC_037685.1, from coordinate 64,371,625 downwards.
TCTTGGCTGGAGATGCGGGAAAGGGTGAGGGCCATCTCAGAGACCTCCACGTGGCCTTTCCTATGGGTCAGAGAATCACAAGTAAAATAACCAATTTGAGGCTTCTATCTACTAATATATCTATTTACATTATATACCTAAAGACCAGCGAAATGACCACAGGTGGGTCAGTAGACTCTGGACCAGTTGTGACATGGGCTTGAACTCTATCAATCAATGGACTTCCAAATGCTTCAAATCTGATGGCCAGGGGAAGGTGGATGGGGCTATGACACACTGGATTTCCTAGTGTTGTGGGTCTGCTCCCAGGGAAAATATTTGAGAAAACCCCTCATGTACAGGAAGCATATTGGGGCATGATCTTGGAAACAACACCTATCAGGGAATTAGAGAGCAGACCTGGGCAAGGAAAGAAGTTGAACCATAAAACAATTGCAAGAGAGGCCTCAGCAGACACCACAGAGAGCTCTGAAACTGGGAGGGTCTTTCATAGATGTCACCAATTGAGGCCACATGGTCTAGCCTTTGAAACATCACCTTGACCCAAGATTAACTGTGGGCTTCACCCAGGGTAGCGGTCAGCCAGCAGCCAGCACCCCTAGCAGCTAGGAAAATAAGCCCTTCCACCCCAGAGGGGTCATCTGGGTGACCAGCACAGACTCCACTATAGTGCAGCCCTTGTACTGCTTGTATTCACTTGATTTGTATAGTAAGTTTACCCACTCTGGGAATAGCTCCTTCAGGATTCTGAATGCTAACAGGACAAACTACAGCCCCAGCTGCTGCAGGTGGTCTTAGACCACAAGTGATATTCATGATTTCCTTCCTCTACCACCCATTCTACCTTTCCCTCACCCTAGACTAGCATGTCTGCTGTTCTAATGACTTGCCTGGTGGAGTGACCCAGAACTTCCTTCCTAAGAGATCTGAGTCCTAGTCACCATGCCTTCTCAGGCCATGGCCTCTTGCCACTGTCCTTATCCATTTACTATCAAATTGGGCAAAGTCTGCCAAATCCAGGCCCCAGAGCCCTTTCTCCTGTGGACCCCACTCAAAGCCAGAAGCTTTCCACATCCTTCAGTCAATGGGTCTGAGCATTACGCCCAAGTGCGGACTATGCTTTCTCCATACACCCAAAAGGCCAGTCAGGCATCGTGCTTCCTTTCTGCTAGTGGAAGGTACAAGAAGAAATAATTCGTTCTTTATTTTGGAGGAATATCCCGGCATGCCTCAGACCACTGGATGGACCTCAGACCACTAACATTTCATTGTCAAGGTGGCCTCTGAAACCTTACTGGGTTTATCTTTTACCCTCTGGAATGCATGTGTCTTATCAAGGCCTCCTACATACTTGCCACTTCTTGCTCGTCAGTTCAATTAACATAATTCCTCAGCATACTAGACCAATATAATGTTTTCTAGAATGTCCAGACAGTCTGGGTCCCATGGGACTATATTATGACAGAGGGCATGAGTTAGCATAAAACCTAGAGAAAGACTGTAAATCCATACTGTTGTTTGTCACACATTAATGCAAACTGCTTCTGGTATTCTTTCCTGAAAGGGAGAGAAGACAACACATTTGCTAGACGAATGGCCATATGCCATGAGCCAGAGGCCATGTTCATCTACTATGGTAATGATACTACATCTAGCCCAGTAGCTGTAATTAGGGCTTCGACCTAGTTGAATTGGTGGGAGCCCACTCCTGGGATCCATATGGGATTGTAGGAGACAGTCAAGTGAGCAACATGTACACATGAGGGGATAATCACTTGTGCATCCTTTAGTTTTTTTTTTTTTTTTTTTAACTAATTTATTTATGTACTTGTTTTAGAGACAGGGTCTCACTCTGCTGCCCAGGCTGGAGTACAGTGATGTGATCATAGCTTGCTGCAGCCTTGAACTCCTGGACTCAAGTGATCCTCTTACCTTAGTCTCCTGAGCAGCTGGTACTACAGGTAACCTGCCACCATGCCCAGCTAATTTTTTAACTTTTTTTGTAGTTCACCATGTTGCCTAGGCTGGATTCAATCTCCTGGCCTCAAGTGATCCTCTCACCTCGGTCTCCCAACATGCTGGGATTACAGGTGTGAGCCACGAGGCCCTGCCCTTAGATCTTTAAGAGTGGCACTATCTCTACCATTCAACCCTGGATACAATATGATTTTTGTTTTACTATCTTTGGGGACAGAGTGAAGATTCAGTAGTTTCCACTGGGTCTTCCCCACTATATTAGCTTTTTCTTTGAGACGGAGTTTTGCTCTTGTCATCCAGGCTGGAGTGCAATGGCGCGATCTCAGCTCCCTGCAACCTCTGCCTCCCTGGTTCAAGCAATTCTCCTGCCTCAGCCTCCTGCGTAGCTGGCACTACAGGTGCCTGCCACCATGCTTGGCTAATTTTTGTATTTTTAGTGGAGACAAGTTTTACCATGTTGCCCAGGCTGGTCTCGAACTCCTGACCTCAGGTGATCCACCCTCCTCAGCCTCCCAAAGTGCTGGGATTACAGGCGTGAGCCACCATGCCTGGCCTATATTAGCTTTTATAGCATAGTTCTGGGCTCAAGTGTGGGAATTCTTTAAACGACCAAGTATGTGGTAGTTTACATACTACCATACTACCATGTTTGAATGTGGACACACATTCAAATATGCGTCCAGAAACCAGAGAAGTGACCACCAGGAGGGAGCTTGGGTTTGATAAGAGAGCCGTGAAACAAATCTGAGCCACTATCCGGCCTCCATGGGTCCCCACTCTCACAGAGTGTCCACAATGATGCTTCAGTTGCAGGTACCAGCGACTCAAAACCTGTGTCCAACAGTCCTTGAAACAGCTGGTTATTCACCTTTCCATGGTGTACAATTACCCAAGTAAATGGCCATAGGTCCCTGGGGGAAGGAGCAGGAGACTCATCATTATATACTTGCTGTGGTGTGGCAGGGTTCTTCCTCCTCCTGGAGACCCAGTGTCTCCTTCAGTCAGTGGGCTCTAGGCCTGAAAACTGGTTCAAATGAGGAAATAGGGCAAGGGATTATGCTAATTTATTGGGGCAGCTTCCTTTAGCCTCATGGTAATTTATCCTTGATTTCTTTAACTTGCTTCAGTTGAACAATACCCTTGTTGGCAGCCCATCTCTCTTGCCCATAAGACACCATGTTCCATTACTCATCTCTATAGCTCAGCATCTCATGCCCACAAGGCAGCTTTCAACTATGATGCTCATTAAGAACGTAGTGCCATCTGGCCTCTGTTATTCAGGGTCTTATCCACATTACCATCAAGGAGACCAGTTATTTAATAGAGTTGCCTACCATCGGCCTGGGCGGTGGCCCTCACCCATGCATTACCTGTCTCTTTGGTAAACATGGTGTCCTCTGGGATTGGCTGGTGGGTTTTTCACCCTTGTGTAGCATGTTAACTGTATCCTGCCCACTTTTCTACACCTTTTAGTCTTAACTGTATCCTGCCCACTTTTCTACACCTTTTAGGACTTCTTCCACTGTCTGCCACAGCAATTCCGACATTTCTACTTCACTTTGTTTGGGCCATCGCTTTTTCCAAGCTTCCACCACAAGCCATACTAGTACCATGTCAGGGTGTTAAGTCCTTATCCCTAGAGAATGCTAACATATCAATAAATTTTCCAAGTGTGTGTTCTGCCACCCTTGAACCATTCCTCAGAATCTAGTGCCACATAGACTTTCTCAGCTCCTGCCAGTAAATGTGGAGGACCTGTGGCTCCTTCAGTGAGTGCCTTTCCTCCCTAAACAGAACCAATTCTTATGCAGCCAGATTGGCTTGACACTTGAACCCATTATTCATCTGACAGCCTGGAGAGGAGATGGAAATAGATCCTGAGAGAAGTATATGTTGTTTTGCAAGGCAGAGGCCTCTTCATTATGTTTAAGCAAGGAAGGTGCTAGCCTTTATCACGGTTGAGTGGGCTACTTCTGCAGGCCCAGAAAGTTCAGGGAGATGTGGAATTCACTATTCTCACAGGAGACATGCATGTCTTTAGAATGTCTTTTTTTTTTTTTCAATAGAATGTCTTGCTCTGTTGCCCAGGCCAGAGTGCAATGGCGCGATCTTGGCTCACTGCAACCTCTGCCTCCCAGGTTCAAGTGATACTCCTGCCTAAGCCTCCTGAGTAGCTGAGATTACAGGCACCCACCATCACACTGAGCTAATTTTTGTATTTTATTAGAGACGGGCTTTCACCATGTTGGCCAGGCTGCTCTCAAACTCCTGACCTCGTGATCCACCTGCCTCAGCCTCCCAAAATGCTAGAATTACAGGCATGAGCCCCCACACCTGGCCTCTACATTTCTGATAAATTGTGTTTCTCATGGAATTTGTCCAGTTCTTTTTAAGTTATCATGTTTATTGCATAGAGTTTTATAACATTTCCCTTAATATTCTTTAATGTCTATAGGATCTGAGATAATATTGCCTCTTTCATTCCTATTTCTGAATGAATATATATTTATCATTATGGAATGTCTCTTCATCTCTGATGATACTTCTTACCTTCAAATCCACTCTAATTTTAATTTTATGCTTACCATTGTGTGGTATATCTTTTTCCATCCCTTTACATTCAATCTCTGTGTCTTTATATTTAAAGTGCATCTTTTGTAGATAGCATATATTTGAACCTTATTTTTCATACAGTCTGACAATATCTTTCCTTAACTGAAATGATTGGCTATTTACATTTAATATAATTATTGATAGGGTTGGTTTTGAGTCCATGATCTTGCTCTTTGTTTCCTCTTTGGCTGTGTGGTTTTTGTTCCTCTGATCTTTCTTTCATATTTTATCATAGGTTAATTGCCTATTTTTAGTATTTCATTTTAATTCCTCTTTTTTTTAGATACACCTTTTGATTGCTCTGGAGATTATAATATTCATCCTTAATTTAGCTCAGTTTACTTAGAGTTTAAAATTTTACCATTTCACATGGAAATGTAAAAATTTACAACTTACAAGTAGGAAGACAGTCCCCATATACTCCCATTCTTTGTGCTATTATTTTTATATGTTTTACTTCTACATATTTTATAAACTGCATAATATAATATCCTTTTTGTTTTAAATGCTGAGTTGTCTTTTTAAAAATTTAAGAGAAAAAATAGTCTTCATATTCCCACATGTAATTTCCAGTTTAGGTTTTCTTCATTCCTTCCCATAAATCCAAATTCCTCTCTGATTGCACTTTACTTCAGTCTGCAAACCTTCCTGTAACATTTCTTATGCAGGTATGCTGGAGATGAATTCTCTCAGCTTTTACTTGAACTGCTTTTCACATAATATTTTTAAAATATTGTCATTAGGTATAAAAGTCCATGCTGACAGTTTTTTTAAATTTCAGTTATACTCTAACATACTTAAATTTGGCATGGTTTTTTTTAAAAAAATCCCGATTGGGGTCTACTAAGCTTCTTGGATCTATAGGTTGAGTTTTTCACTAAATTTTAGAACTTTTCAGCCATTAATTCTTCAAATATTCCTCAAATATTTTTTTCTTACCCATTTTCTCCTTTTTCTACTCCTGGAGCCCCCATTGCATGCATGTTAGATCACTTAATATTATCTCCTGATTCACTGAGACTCTGTGTCTTCCCTTCAATCCCTTTTCTTTATGTTCTTAAGATTAAATAATTTTTATGGATACATCTTTAAATATACCAACAGTTTATTCTGCAGTCTCCAGTCAGCTATTGATCCCACACAGTTAATTTTTATTTCAGATATTTTTCTTATAATACTATAAGATCTTTCTTTTGGTTTCCATTTCTCTACAAAGATTCTCCATCTGTTCAGTTATTACAACTATCTTTTCCTTTAATCCTTGAAGAGAGCTATAATAGCTGCTTTAAAGTCCTTGTCTGTTCATTTCAACATCTGTGTTATCTCAACAATATGTTTAAATGAACTATTTTCATTTCTTGACTATGGGTTACATCTTCCTGTTTATTCACATGTTCAGTAATTTTTATTGTAAACTAGACATTGTAATAGAATATTATATGGAATCTGTATTATGTCATTTTCTGTTAAAAGGTGGTGAATTTTTTTCTGGTACGAAGTTAAATAGCTGTTGGCTTCTTTTATCTTGTCAGGTTCAGTTTAATTCTGTTAAGTTGTACCTTAGGCAATTCAGGCCACTGTAAAAAATCACCATAGTCTGAATGGCTTCAATAGCAAACATTTATTTCTCACGGTTCTGGAGGATGCGATATGCAAAACCAGGGCACCAGCAGGTCCAGTGACTAATGAGGGCACTCTTTCTGGTTTTCAGACAGCCATCTTATTTGTACACTCACATGGCCAAGATAGAGATTCTTTTTCTCATGTTTCTTTCTATAAGGCACTACTCCCATTCATGTGGGCTCTACCTTTATGAGTTAATTACCTCCTAAAGTCCCCACCTCCTAATACGATCACACTGGGGGTAGGATTTCAACATATGAATTTGGGTGGGAGAGGGAACACAAATGTTTAGTCTATAACAGGATAGGTCTAGCTTGGTTTTGCCCTTAGTCCTAAGTCATAATCTTACGTTAGGGTATGGTTCTTAATCAATGTGTGGCCTCTCTTGAGTCTCCACTTATTGCCTGAGACACTCAGTATTGCCTCCCCTCTCTGGCTTAACTAGAGTTTCCATGCCTCCCAACACTGTGGCACATCCAGTATCTCTCTCTCTCTCTCTCTCTCTCTCAGATATACAGTAGCTCTCAGTTTGACTTGTGGAGTCTTGCTACGTGTGTTATATACCAGCTCTTAGCCACAGACCTATAGTGAATTCCACACAGAATTTCAAAGTTTCTACCCTACACACTTCCCTTTGTTGGTACCCTAGTCACCAATTTCAGCTGCTTTAAAAACCAATTCCAGTATCTGCCACCCCTGGTCAGAAAGACTGCTGCTGTACTTGGGTTCTACCTCCCTGAAGCATAGTATGGAAAGTGCTCCCAGTTAGAGAACCAGGATGAATGTAGGGCTCACCACATGTATTCCCCTACTCTCAGGGATCACTCTTTACCTTTGTCCAGTGCCTGGAGGTAATTGCCTTGTATATTTTGTCTCGTTTTATCATTGTTTATAGTGAAGAATAAGTCTCATACAAATTACTCTGTGTGACAAGAAAATCAAATCTCCTGTTTTACATGTATTTAATTTTTAAATATTTACAGTCTGATGAAATGGATGAGAAAATTGGTTATCATAAATCACAAATAACTTGTCCCAGATCACACAACTAATAAGTGGTAGAGACATAATTTAACTCTAGATCTCTCTGATGGCCAAAGCCTTGGACTTACCACTGTATCAAATTTCTTGGTAAGGCCCTGATGAAGTAGTGGTGTTTACACTTCCTTTTAGAAGAATGTGAAGACCTGTCTTTATTCTTCATGCTCAGGTCTTCACGAATTTTCCCTTAGGTAATTAGAATTTAATTTTAAAGAGAAACAGTTTACTATAAAGGGTCAGATATAAATAAGTTATTTTAAAGCAGCAACAGCTTCCTGTGGGACAAATAGAAATATCAGAGAGCTTCCATGGGGAATTCCTAAAGCATTTTTGGCTGATAGTTAAACTGTTAAAGCGAGGGTAATAGCTGGAATGTAAAAGATCCAAAGTTGAGAGATGATAAGCAGGAAGCGAACTCAGATGGGAACCCTAAAAGTACACGGAGGAAGATGAATGAAATAAATTGGAATCCCAGAGGAGGAGTAGGAAAGTACAAAGGGAAGTGAGAGAGAATTCTAGAAGGGTCAATAAAGTGAAGGCAGCTGGATTGTTAGCCTTAGTGAAGCTGTGACCACAAGTCCAGCAGAGCCAGGGGCTGAAGGTCTTTGAGAAGGGTACGAGGGCCTTCAGTTGTGATCTCTGCAGCAAAAGAACCATCACCCCCTTGTGGTGATAGGACTCCTCCTTGCATCCCAAAGCCAAACCATCTTGGTCAGGGCTGAATTAATGTATTATTCTTTCTTTCTTTTTTTTTTTTTTTTCCCCCAGAGACAGAGTCTTATTCTATCACCTTGGCTGGAATACAGTGGCGTGATCATGGCATACTGCAGCCTCAAACTCCTGGGCTCCTTGAGGCATTCTCCTGCCTCAGCCTCCTGAGTAGCTGGGTGTACAGGCATTGACTACCACGCTGGAGTGTTTTTTTGTTTTGTTTTGTTTTGTTTTGTTTTAGAGATGGGGGTCTCACTATGTTGCACAGGCTTGTCTCCATCTTCTGGCCTCAAGCACTTCATCTGCCTCAGACTCCCAAAGTGTTGGGATTGCAGACATGAGCAACCATGCCTGGCCTATTATTCTTTCTATAGCACATATGGTCTACACCAGTGGTTTTCAATCCTACTGCACGTTAGACTAATATAAGGAGTTTCCTAAAGCCCTCACTCATTGGTCTTACTCCAGACAAATTAAATCAGAATCTCTAGGGGCATGGCCCCAATACTAATCACATTTTAAAAGCCCTCTAGGAGATCCTAATATATCTTCAAGGTTGAGTCAACCCCTATGCAAAATTATCAGGAAGAACCCCCTTGCCTGAACATTTATTCTTATATTGAAAATATGGCTGCTCTGTTGAGAACACCAAGTTAGACAAGTAATCAGCTCAATCAATTTCAAATAGAACACGATGTGTCTTCAACTAGACACCTGTTGTATCAGGGTTATCTAGAGGGACAGAACTAATAAGGTATATATATAGGGGAGTTTATTATTAACTTACACGGTCCCACAGTAGGCTGTCTGCAAGCTGAGGAGAAGGAGAGCCAGTCTAAGTCTCAAAACTGAAGAACTTGGAGTCCAATGCTCGAGGGCAGGAAGCATCCAGCATGGGAGAAAGATGTAGGCTGGGAGGCTAGGCCAGTCTCACCTTTTCACATTTTTCTTCCTGCTTTATATTCGCTGGTGGCTGATTAGATTATGCCCACCAGAATAAGGGTGTATCTGCCTTCCCCAGTCCACTGACTCAAATGTTAATCTCTTTTGGCAACACCCACCCAGACACACCCAGGATCAATACTTTGTATCTTTCAATCCAATCAAGTTGACAGTCAGTACTAACCATTACAACTGTCAAAAGCTATGAAAATATCCCCTTCACCATTGTGGAAAATATATTTTAAAAAATAAGGCCTGGTTTCTGCCTTTATGATTGAAAAAGTGAGACATCAGTAGACAAGCAACAAAAAGATGTATGTGACAGATGTACGTTACATCAGTCTCCACTATTACACCATATCTGTGCTTCTGAAAAACCTGGGGTTCTGCACAAGTACACACTAGAAATAACAGACCCTGGGGGGAGAGGGTTGGGTGAAAATCATTCAAGAAGTATATAACTTTGCATCTACACCACTTACAAAAAGAGTAAACATTCTAACAAAATTAGGAGCATAGTTAAGACCCTCCCAGCATTTGCGCCCAGAATTAGCCAGTTAATCCTGTGCAGTGTTCAACCTTGGGATACCATAATCTCCTTCAAGATGTAGATTCTGGATGCCATTTGCTTCTTACAGAAATCTTTTTTTTTATAATTAAACATCTGATCTGGACTGTGGCTTTCTTTAACAACCCATTGTCTTAACACATGGGTAAATGTCTTTGCAATTTCATCAACACAGCTTCACTGAACACCTAAAGGTAGAAAGAATAGTGGTGACTGAGGTCACCAAATGATAAGGTTTGGCTGTGTCTCCACCCAAATCTCATCTTGAATTGTAGTTCCCATAATCCCCACACATCCTGGGAGTGACCAGACGGAGATAACTGAATCATGGGGGCAGTTCCCCCATTCTGTTCTCATGATAGTGAGTTAGTTCTCACAAGATTTAATGGTTTTGTAAGGGACTTTCTTCTTCGCTGGGCACTGATTTTTCTCTCCCCCGCCACCATGTGAAGAAGGACATGTTTGCTTCCCCTTCCACCATGATTGTAAGTTTCCTGAGGCCTCCTCAGCCATGCTGAACTGTGAGTCAATTAAGCCTCTTTCCTTTATAAATTACCCAGCATTGGGCATGTCTTTATTGGCAGCATTAGAACAGACTAATACACCAAACTAGCCACTAGTGGCACTAAAGCAAGGCACTTCTATAGATTTTTGACTGTTTCCTTAATGTCTTCATATATTGCTCTCTAATTATGAGAAGGCATGCTCTTGATTTCTGGGAAATATTAACATACTGAGAAAAGTCACAGGGAACTATCACAATTTCTCAGTTACACTGAAATTACTTCCTATTTCCAGTAACACTTGAAGAAATTCACATAAAAGAAACCAGTGTAGAGCAAGATGGACTATATCAACAAAATTCTCTGAGTCCTAAAGTGGAAGCAATGGCTTCCATCAGGAAACCAAAAAGACTTCAGGGAAGAAGTGCCATCTCATTCAACCTTGAAGAATGAACAGCAATTCAACAGCTGCATTTAAGTGGAAGGCCTACCACAAAGAACAGGAGAGAAGGGAGGGGAGCCAGCAGTGAGCTCAGTAACAGACTGAGGCCAGAGAGAAGAGAGACGTGAAGAGTATGTGGAGGCTTGAACTTTATCCTGTGCGACATGTGGAGTTTTTCACAATTTGGGGACAGAGAGTGACATGATTGAAATATAACAGCAGCAGACAGAATTGACCAGAGAGGAGACAGAATAGAAAAATGGAGAATTCTCAGGAAGGCATTACCAATTATTCTGATAATAGCCTGCTTAGGCAAGGCAAGATGTCAAGACTCACCCCTTCACTTACACCCAATTTCCAGTGGAGCTCAAATGACCTGCACATGAACTTGAACTTGACACAGTGCTGCTTGTGCAGGCTAAAAGGAACCATCCAGCAACCTGACATTCACTCTCCTCTCCTACGGCCCAGAAATACCAGATTGCAGTCTGAGTGGAAAATCCACTTTCTCAGTGACAGTCCATAAAATATAAATACTATATATCCACACTCTGCATAATGCCCCGCATGGCCAGTCCTGAGCCTCTGGCACAGAGCACACTCTGGAATGCAGGAGTGCTGCAAGAACAGCAGGCACTTGCTTGGGGACCCACCAGTCCCCTCCAAGAACAAGGATTGCTAACTGTTCCACTTCACATTTTGCCAGTACCCACCTGTACACTTAGTATCACATTTCACCAACTCTAGAAGGCACCCTCTCAGAAATATGATCCCGTGACCTGGGATCAAAGGACCATCACTCAGCAAGTGGTCACCAACTAACTTCCAGGTTCTACCCTGAATATGAAAGATGGAAAGATCTGCTTATCGCTGTCCTCAAAGAGCTCCTGGCCTAGGGCGGGAAACAAATCTACAAACATAATTATCACCCAGTGTTATCCGTATTATGCTGCTGGTGCATGCCAAGAGCTCACAAGGAGAGAATGGTTAATCTGTGTGAATGATGGAAGCCTGCAGAGGATGGGATAGATGTCACCTCGAAAGGTGAGAGCAGGAGTCTGCGCGCAAAGCAGGGACCCTTTCCAGAGCAAAAGCCCAGAGGCAAAGGAGAGGATCCAGAGGCTGGAAGCAGGGAGAGGCTTTCCTTTGACTGATTTACTTGAGAGAAAGGCAAGAGATGAGATAAGCAGGTAGATGAAGATAATGAAGCCATGTGTATTGATCTTCCAGGGTTGCTGCAATGAAGTACCATAAACAGAGTGGCTTAAATAACAGAAATGTGTTGTCTCACAGTCTGGAAGCTAGAAATTCAAGACCAAAGTGTCGGCAGGATCGTGATTTCTTGGAAGGCTCCAGGAGTGATTCCTTCCTTGCCTCTTCTTAGTTTCTGATGATTGTCAGCGAATCTTGGCCTTCCTTAGCTTGTAGACGTACCACTCCAATCTCTCCCTTTGTCTCCACGTTGCCTTCTTTCCTGTATGTCTGTCTCTGTCCAAATTTCTCTTTGTTTGTTACTGTTTGTTTCTCAGAGACAGTGGCTCACTCTGTTGCTCAGACTGGAGTGCAGTGGTGCGATCATAGCTCACTGCAGCCTCAAACTCCTGGGCTCAAGTGATTCTCCCGCCTCAGCCTCCCACGGAGCTGGAATTGCAGGTGTATGCCTCTGATTTATTTTTTATAGAGACTGGGTCTCACTACATTGCCCAACTAGTCCCAAACTCCTGAGCTGAAGTGATCCTCTCACCTCAGCCTCTCAAAGTGCTGGGATTACAGATATGAACCACCACGCCCAGCCTCCCTTTTCTTATCAGGACAACAATTGTTGGACTAAAGCCCACCCTGATCCTCTATGACCTCGTTTTCATTTGATTAAATCTGCAAAGACTATTTCTAAATAAGGTCTCATTTGCAGATACTGGGCGTTAGGTCTTGAGCTTATCTTTTTGGGGGCACAATTTAACCCATAACACTCTTAAGAAATTTAGACTTAATTCCACAAGTGTAGGGAAATGGAAGAGGTTTTCCATAGGAGATTAATATGCCTATTTAGGTTTTCCCATTAGAAAGACCACAATGATGTTAATGAGCAAGACGGATGGAAGGAGAGGGTGATAGACTTGAGGCAAGAAAACCACCTAAAAGATGAAGTGGTCATTCAGGTGAAAAGGTTTTAGGAGGTGGTTTCACTTATGCAGCAGAGAGGAAAAAGTGCTGTATGAGAACAGTGATAATGGAGTCAGAGAGGAATGAAGGATACGAGAGGTACAAAAGAAGCCAAACCAACTGACCTGGTAACTGACTTGGAAGTAGGGGGTAAAAGAGAGGAGGCAAGGTTGACACTAGGCTTCTAACTTGGATGACTGGGCAGATGTCACTAACCAAGGGAGCAAACACAAAGCAGACAGGCTTGGAGAAGCTAGTAAGTTTGGTTTTGAACATGTGGAGTCTGAGGTTTCTGTGCGATCACCATGTGGATATGCCCAGTAGACAGGAGTGCAAGTCAGAAGCCCATGATAGTGTAAGAGCTGGAGATGTGCATTGGGAGCTGCCAATATGCACAAAGCTCTGGGATTATAGGCATAACTATGATAATTCAATCAGGAGAATAAGTGGGATGAAAAGGAAAGTGATATGCACGGAGATCCCTGGCCAACACTGAGTTTAAGAAATAAGCTGAGGAATAAGAGTACATAAAGTAGGCAGAGAAGGAATAATCAAATTGTTAAGAGGTGATCCAAGAAAGAGAAAGGAATCACAGAACCAAAGTAATACTGGGTTTAATCAACTGGCCCGTAGCATCTCACTCCATGCTGTTATTCTGTATTACAGAGGTTGAAAGACTAAAAGCTGTACTTTCAGACTCCCTTGCAGCTAGATTCTATGTAACTTAGGTTCTACCAATAAGATATACCTGGCAGGTGGATGGGAGACAAAGGCCTTCCTTCAGGCCTGAAGCTGGCCAACAGACAAGCTCTAATATATGCCAGTGTGGCAGAGGCCAGACTCTCCTGTCTAGGTACTGGCGTTGCAGGCCTGGGTGTCTGTGAAGGTGGCAGTGATGACAGCAGCAATTTTCTTGCTCTGATTGCACCTGCAGTGGTAACTTTGAAGCTCTATCCTGGCAGTGGCACCCCTACTTCTGCTCCTGCAGCTCTTCCAGTGGCTTTGCAAGCACATGGTTCCCTGTATATCTATGACAGACAACTTGAGGCAAGAAAGCCACCTAGAGAGTGAGGTGGTCATTCAGGTGAAAAGGTTTTAGGAGGTGGTTTCACTTATCCAGTGGAGAGGAAAAACTACTAGATGGTATTTCTGAAGAAGAGTAACTATAGAAGTAGGTTTCTACAGCTTGCACTGCCTTCTGATGGACACAGCAAAGTGGAATGCTGGAAGGAAGGAGGAAATCTATGCTATTCTCTCTATGCCATGAGAGTCCAGTATGACAAGAAACTGGGAAATCCCAGAAGCCCCTACTGAATTTGATGACAAAGTGGTCAGTGACAAAGTGGTCAGTGAGAGTGACTTCCATAGACTGGTGAGGGCAAGATCTCAACTGTTGCAGGATGGGTAAATCAAGTAGAGATGAGGTAGCAGAAACAAGAACTGAAGCTTTTAAGATGCTTGACTGCAATGAAGGCTAGTCAGAGGGAGGTATAGGACTGAGGAAATGTTCAGGACAGTTGAGAGGTGTGCCTGATTATATGATGAGGGGCAGAAGTCTCTGATAAAGGCAAGTTCATTCACTGAAATAATGGAATCTGCTGGAAGATGAGTTGGAGAAATAGACTCAAGGCTGCTTCTAGAACAATACCCAAACCATTCTGCAGAATTAGCCTGCTGAGGAAACCACCATCAAGGTCACCATTAACCACCAGAAACCAGAAACTCAGCCTTCCTGTCCCTGACTGTCACCAGCACAGAAGCTTTTCCAGATGTTATCAGGGCAGTCCTGGAGAAATAGCTGAGAAGGTAACACAGCTGAAAAAACTCATTATTTTCTTAAGCAGTAGGTAGCTGAGAAGGCTCAGTGTTGTTTCTTAAACAGTCTGTTTTAGTCCCTTAATCTCTAGCCATGCTCATTTACAAAGACTCCAGATGGACGAGGAGCTTCAGGACCCTTGGCCATCCTCAGAGGAAGAGAAGGCCTGCTCAAAACCAGAGCAACCCAGAACCAGCGACTCCTGTGACCTTCAGATCATTAACAGGTCATTATCATATTAAAATCCCCACGTCCAGAAGAACATGGCCGCCATTTCCTGAAAATGCGCCCTAGGGAGGCTCATGCTCATGATCTGCGCCTGCGCGTCTAAAGTTCCTCCCCGCACATACAAAACTCCTTAAAATTCCCCAGCTCCCCACAGCTCCGGGAGGGGGAGGTGTCTTGGGAGCGAGTGCTCACTCCTCCTTCTCTAGCCAGAGAATAAATCCTGCTTGCCTTTTTTTTCCCAATCGGATATTCTTTCTTTTCTACCACTAAAAAGCGAGGAAAGAACTCGGTTTAGCGATGACAAAGAGACGAGGCAGCCTGCCTAGGAGGAAGGAGCTGAAGATACAGGAGAGGATCACGCTCCAGGAGATGATGGATGAGGGCAGGGCGGTCTGAACCACAGGTGGAGTAACTAGCCTTGGCTGGTAGGAGAGACAGCTTTCATTTGATGAGCCAGGAAGAGGAGGCATGATAATAATAATAGTGATCATAACAGCAACGACAAAAAGGCAGAGGAGCCGCAGCAGTGATAGAGTCTATTTGGTAATGTCCAGATTATACATTAAATATACAGTTAAATTAGTTGCTTTCAGTTGGTGTTTCTAGTGATTGATTTGCCCTTTCCACGAGTCGCTGAGGTATAATTTGGGCAGAACCTTACATGCTGAACCCAGTCTCTGGATGAAACTGCACCTGCCTGACACCTAAATTGGCATGTCACTATGAGCCGGGAAAAAGGGTGAAAGCTGTCAGGCTTTTTTAAATGAGGAAGGCCAGGTCTCAGAACCCCGAATTTGTTCTAATGACCTTCTCTGATCAGAATCCCGTTGAGGGGCAGTGACAAGCAAGGGGTGGGTCTCAGGATTCTCCCTGTGCCCTGGGAAGAAGCTGCAGGCTGTGTTTAGAGCAGAGTCGCTGAAGGGCATTTCTGCTCCCAGGCCCACAGTGCCAGGGGCACCCTCCTAGGGGCCAAGGGCTGGCTCTACTCTAAAGAGCAGATACAGTGGTTGTGGGTCCTTTCTATTGAAAAACACAAACAAAAACTCAATGGGCCCAGCGCCCTCTATAAATAACTCCTTACAGAAATCCTAGCTTCTACCCAAGACGTCCCACAGAAAGGGCCCCCTTCCTGCAGAATCTGCTGCAGGCCTCTCCCCAGGCCTGGCCCGCACCTTTCAAAGCTCTGCTCTGCCAGCCTGACCCAGCTCACTAGAGCAATCCAGAGGAGCACAGTCTCTGCCTTCGCGGGACAACCAAGTCACTTGGGCTTTTTTTTAAAGTTATTATAGATTTATTAGTGAATAATAATAAAAATGCCACCGTCTTGTAATTCTCAGCAATGGCTCAGGCCTAATTTTCTTTCTTTCTTTCTTTCTTTTTTCTGAGACAGAGTGTCGCTCTGCCGCCCAGGCTGGAGTGCAATGGCACAATTTGGCTCACCACAACCTCCACCTCCCAGGTTCAAGCGATTCTCCTGCCTCAGCCTCCCTAGTAGCTGGATTACAGGTATGCAGTAGCATGCCCAGCTAATTTTTGTACTTTTAGTAGAGACGGGGTTTTGCCATGTTGGCCAGGCTGGTCTCGAACTCCTGACCTAAGGTGATCCGCCCACCTCGGCCTCCCAAAGTGCTTGGATTACAGGCATGAGCCACTGCGCCCAGCCTAATTTTCATCACAAATTGTTTTCCTGGAGCTTTGGAAAATGAGTCACGTGAAGACTGGGTTATTGATTCACGTGAACACTAGAAACTGTTCATGCCATTGTTCCTCAAGGAGTCTTGATTGCTTCTGCAGAGAGAAAGGTGTATTAAAATGGCCGTGGGGGGGACACGCTTGACTTTGACCCCTGACGGTCAGCACGGCATCCTCACAGGCAAGGTACGGGAGGAGAATGATGCCTCGGTAGAAGGAGCCCGACCCAAGGGCACAAAAATGAAAGAGAATCTCATTTGGAATTACCAAGGTCACCGACATCAACAAATAACTCCCAGCTGCCTCCCACTCTTTTCAAAATCTCATCTAGTTTTTCTTAAGCTTTGATGAAAAAGTTGTCTCCCTAGCGGCTCTGCATGACTGATGGGCAAACCTCATCCTTTATACCTGCAGCGGAATAAAATTGGCTCTCCTCGACAAAAGACAGCCTGTGGTGTGGGCAGACCCTTGTCTTGCCACCTCTCCCCGTGTTCTGGAGGGGCACACAGGCTGGCACAGAGTCTGATGTGAAAAATTGCTCAAAGTAATTGCTGAATTGAATTTGAATAAGTTCCACCATTTTCTTCTAAAGTCACCAAAGATGGTCCAATTCAAAGACAAACCTCGAGACTCCAGGACTCCTAAGCTAGCGCTCCCAAACACTGCTGCTCAAATTGTGGCCCACAGACCTGATGCTTCCCCTGGGACTTCATTAGACATCCAACAGCTCAGGTACCATTCCAGACCTTGAAAACCAGAAATCCCACTTCTAACAAGAGCCCCAGGTGGTCTGCAGCCATTCAAAGTACAAGAAGAAGTACTTTAGGAAGGCTGCCCTCGACCTCCGGGGCACAGGTCCACAGCCTCAGCATTGGGTCACTTCCTTGGTGTCTACACGGCACTGCCTTTCTCAGCTCAGGCTGCCGTGAGCAAATACCACAGACTGGGCGGCTTCAACAATAGGAATGTATTTTCTCATGGCTCTGGAGGCTGGAAGTCCAAGAGCAAGCTGCAGCAGGATTGCTTTCTTCTGAGACTCCGCCCCTTAGCTTGTGGCGGCCTCCTCTGGCTACCATTCACCTGGGCTTTCCTCTGGGCATGCACCTATGGTGTCTCTGTGTGTCCAAATCTCTTCATCAGGAAACCAATCAGACTGGATCAAGGACCCCACTAAAAGCCTCATTTTAACTTCATCACCTCTTTAAGGCCCTATCTCCAAATACAGTTACATTCTGAGGTACTGAGGGTTGAGGCTTCCATATGTGAATTTAGGGGGAGACATGCCCATAACAAGCATTTACCACACCAGATACTGTGCTAGACCTGAGGTTACAACCATGAAGGAGACAAATGTGGGCCCTGCCCTCGTGTGGCCTGTAACTCCTCACTGGCCATGACTGCTCCTCATCTTGGCTGCCCTGACCACGGCGTCCAACTGGCCTCTCACTCATTGTTAGTTCCTGCAGGTCTGACAGGCCTGAGCGGTCTACACCAACCACTTCCCCAGCCCAGAGGAGAAACAGCTAGTCCCCTCACTCCTTGGCCAGGGAGAGCGTGTAAGCCTGTGTAGACATCACGCAAGAGGAAGATCTCCTCCCCTATGAACAATGGCTTTCCCAGCTTTCCAGCTTGGCCAATTCTGTCCTACAAAGCCAAGTGTAGACCAGGTTGAGTCTTGCTTATCATATCCACATGCCCAGCACACACCTGGTGTTCACTTATTCATGCATCTCGCACTCCTGAGCACCAACTCTGGCCAGGCCCTGAGAGTGAGCAAAGCCAAGCCCCTGCCTCCTGAAGCTTACAGACTATTAGAGAGTCATTAATCAAAAACCCATGTGCTCTCACACATTTACGCAACAGATATTACCCAGAGTCTACCCTGTGCCGGGCACGATTCCAGTCACTGAAGACACAGTGGAGAAGAAAACCAAACCTCTGCCCTCAGAGCTTATGTTCTAGAAGGATGTAAATGTGCCTGCTGGTTCATAAAGGAAAAAGCCCAGTGCCACAAGAGCACCTAATGAGAATCTGACTCCCTCAGGAGTCAGGAAAGGCTTCCCTGGAGAAGTAAGCATCTTCCTATCTGCCCCCCGCCTTTTTTTTTTTTTTTTTTTTTTTTTTTTTTGAGACGGAGTCTCGCTGTGCTCCCAGGCTGGAGTGCAGTGGCGTGATCTCAGCTCACTGCAAGCTCCGCCTACTGGGTTCACGTCATTCTCCCGCCTCAGCCTCCCAAGTAGCTGGGACTACAGGCGCCCGCCACCACGCCCGGCTAGTTTTTTGTATTTTTAGTAGAGACGGGGTTTCACCATGTTAGCCAGGATAGTCTCGATCTCCTGACCTCGTGATCCACCCGCCTCGGCCTCCCAAAGTGCTGGGATTACAGGCTTGAGCCACCGCGCCCGGCCTTTTTTTTTTTTTTTTTTTTTTGACATTTTAAAATAACTTTTATTTTAGAATAGTTTTAGATTTATTTTAAAAGATACAAAGATCATAATAGAGGGTTCCCATACACCCCACACCCAGTATCTCTATTGCTACCATTAACTTATACATTTATTATAATCAATAAAATATATTGATACATCATTAACTAGCTAAAGTTCATGCTCTACTACATCATATTGAGGCCATGTAATGGCAACACGAGTCATGACTGTTGATGTTGACCTCATCAGCTGGTTGAGGTAGTGTCCATCAGCCTCCTTCACTGTAAAGTTACTCTTTCCCCACCTTTCCAAACTGTACTTTTTGGAAGGAGGTCACTCTGGGAATCCCACACTTAAAAACTTACAGAGTGTGGGGAGTTACACTCCACCTTCTTGAGGGTGAAATAGCTACACAAATTACTTGGAAGTTGTCTGCACGGGAGATATATCTATTCTCTCTCCTCAGCATTGAACTATATAAATATTTATTCACTATGGACTCATGGATATCTATTTTATGCTTTGGGTTATACATTGATTTTGTTGCTCAAGTTGTCCCAGCTTTGGTTATTGGGAACTCTTTCAGTCACCTCCTGTAGTACCTTGACACCTTCACCCACCCACCATTGGGAGATTTCTTTTATTTTTCTTTACTTTCTACCCCAGTCACAGAATCAACTGTTTCTCCAAAGAACCCTGGTTCTTTTACTGGTGAATGCTAGTGGAAACCAAGACCTGGACTGCAGTCCTTCACTGCATCGTTCCTTCTGTTCATACTATGGATTCAGCTACACATACATTACTGTCCTTTAGCATAATTGCCTGACTATGAAATTTATTTTACTTGTTTTTTTCCCTTGATGAGAAGAACAAACATCTTTTTGATAATTTTAGAAGCTACTTATTTAGTTGGAAAGAACAGTGAAACTATGAAAATAAACCTCCTATACTAGTCTGGAAGTTTCAGATCTTAATATAGTCAATTAAAATAGATGGTTTTGTACATAAAAGTATGCGTAGGTCACTTAGAAAGATATGAAAATGAATAATAACTTAAAACTCCATGAAAGATTTTATAACCAAAAGAGGAAAAATGTTGACATTGTTTTAGATTTCAATTAAATGATAACATTTGAAAAAGGGGGAAGAAAAAGAAAGAAAGAAGGGAGGGAGGGAGGGAGGGAGGGAGGGAAGGAAGGAAGGAAGGAAGGAAGGAAGGAAGGAAGGAAGGAAGGA